>NW_026263075.1:600000-812841 GCF_947179515.1 Apodemus sylvaticus | reverse complement strand
TGTATTTCCTTATGAAGTGGTATTCTTACATATCCTTTCGAGAGAAAACTGTCCTGTGCCTTCTCTTTTGAGGCTACACACGTAGACATACACGCAACATGAAAGCTTTTCGACTTACAACGTGTTGTTTAGGAAAAACAAGATAATTCGCACGATGCGGGATTTCCTTAAAACGTGATTTTCTGAAAAATTTTGACGAAAGAAAATTCTCCTTTTGGTTCTCTTTAGATGCTACATGTTAAGACGTACACGCCACAACAATTCTTTTCGAGATACAACGTGTAGTTTTGGAGATACAAGCTAATTTTGTACTATGCGTTATTTCTTCTCGTAAAGAGTTTCCAATGCGTACGTATATGTCTTTACTCTGCAAAACTGTATTTCCTTATGAAGTGGTATTCTTACATATCCTTTCGAGAGAAAACTGTCCTGTGCCTTCTCTTTTGAGGCTACACACTTAGACATACACGCAACATGAAAGCTTTTCGACTTACAACGTGTTGTTTAGGAAAAACAAGATAATTTCGCACGATGCGGGATTCCTTAAAACGTGATTTTCTGAAAAATTTTGACGAAAGAAAATTCTCCTTTTGGTTCTCTTTAGATGCTACATGTTAAGACGTACACGCCACAACAATTCTTTTCGAGATACAATGTGTAGTTTTGGAGATACAAGCTAATTTTGTACTATGCGTTATTTCTTCTCGTAAAGAGTTTCCAATGCGTACGTATATGTCTTTACTCTGCAAAACTGTATTTCCTTATGAAGTGGTATTCTTACATATCCTTTCGAGAGAAAACTGTCCTGTGCCTTCTCTTTTGAGGCTACACACTTAGACATACACGCAACATGAAAGCTTTTCGACTTACAACGTATTGTTTAGGAAAAACAAGATAATTTCGCACGATGCGGGATTTCCTTAAAACGTGATTTTCTGAAAAATTTTGACGAAAGAAAATTCTCCTTTTGGTTCTCTTTAGATGCTACATGTTAAGACGTACACGCCACAACAATTCTTTTCGAGATACAACGTGTAGTTTTGGAGATACAAGCTAATTTTGTACTATGCGTTATTTCTTCTCGTAAAGAGTTTCCAATGCGTACGTATGTCTTTACTCTGCAAAACTGTATTTCCTTATGAAGTGGTATTCTTACATATCCTTTCGAGAGAAAACTGTCCTGTGCCTTCTCTTTTGAGGCTACACACGTAGACATACACGCAACATGAAAGCTTTTCGACTTACAACGTGTTGTTTAGGAAAAACAAGATAATTTCTCACGATGCGGGATTTCCTTAAAACGTGATTTTCTGAAAAATTTTGACGAAAGAAAATTCTCCTTTTGGTTCTCTTTAGATGCTACATGTTAAGACGTACACGCCACAACAATTCTTTTCGAGATACAACGTGTAGTTTTGGAGATACAAGCTAATTTTTGTACTATGCGTTATTTCTTCTCGTAAAGAGTTTCCAATGCGTACGTATATGTCTTTACTCTGCAAAACTGTATTTCCTTATGAAGTGGTATTCTTACATATCCTTTCGAGAGAAAACTGTCCTGTGCCTTCTCTTTGAGGCTACACACTTAGACATACACGCAACATGAAAGCTTTTCGACTTACAACGTGTTGTTTAGGAAAAACAAGATAATTTCGCACGATGCGGGATTTCCTTAAAACGTGATTTTCTGAAAAATTTTGACGAAAGAAAATTCTCCTTTTGGTTCTCTTTAGATGCTACATGTTAAGACGTACACGCCACAACAATTCTTTTCGAGATACAACGTGTAGTTTTGGAGATACAAGCTAATTTTGTACTATGCGTTATTTCTTCTCGTAAAGAGTTTCCAATGCGTACGTATGTCTTTACTCTGCAAAACTGTATTTCCTTATGAAGTGGTATTCTTACATATCCTTTCGAGAGAAAACTGTCCTGTGCCTTCTCTTTTGAGGCTACACACGTAGACATACACGCAACATGAAAGCTTTTCGACTTACAACGTGTTGTTTAGGAAAAACAAGATAATTTCGCACGATGCGGGATTTCCTTAAAACGTGATTTTCTGAAAAATTTTGACGAAAGAAAATTCTCCTTTTGGTTCTCTTTAGATGCTACATGTTAAGACGTACACGCCACAACAATTCTTTTCGAGATACAACGTGTAGTTTTGGAGATACAAGCTAATTTTGTACTATGCGTTATTTCTTCTCGTAAAGAGTTTCCAATGCGTACGTATATGTCTTTACTCTGCAAAACTGTATTTCCTTATGAAGTGGTATTCTTACATATCCTTTCGAGAGAAAACTGTCCTGTGCCTTCTCTTTTGAGGCTACACACTTAGACATACACGCAACATGAAAGCTTTTCGACTTACAACGTGTTGTTTAGGAAAAACAAGATAATTTCGCACGATGCGGGATTTCCTTAAAACGTGATTTTCTGAAAAATTTTGACGAAAGAAAATTCTCCTTTTGGTTCTCTTTAGATGCTACATGTTAAGACGTACACGCCACAACAATTCTTTTCGAGATACAACGTGTAGTTTTGGAGATACAAGCTAATTTTGTACTATGCGTTATTTCTTCTCGTAAAGAGTTTCCAATGCGTACATATATGTCTTTACTCTGCAAAACTGTATTTCCTTATGAAGTGGTATTCTTACATATCCTTTCGAGAGAAAACTGTCCTGTGCCTTCTCTTTTGAGGCTACACACGTAGACATACACGCAACATGAAAGCTTTTCGACTTACAACGTGTTGTTTAGGAAAAACAAGATAATTTCGCACGATGCGGGATTTCCTTAAAACGTGATTTTCTGAAAAATTTTGACGAAAGAAAATTCTCCTTTTGGTTCTCTTTAGATGCTACATGTTAAGACGTACACGCCACAACAATTCTTTTCGAGATACAACGTGTAGTTTTGGAGATACAAGCTAATTTTGTACTATGCGTTATTTCTTCTCTTAAAGAGTTTCCAATGCGTACGTATATGTCTTTACTCTGCAAAACTGTATTTCCTTATGAAGTGGTATTCTTACATATCCTTTCGAGAGAAAACTGTCCTGTGCCTTCTCTTTTGAGGCTACACACTTAGACATACACGCAACATGAAAGCTTTTCGACTTACAACGTGTTGTTTAGGAAAAACAAGATAATTTCGCACGATGCGGGATTTCCTTAAAACGTGATTTTCTGAAAAATTTTGACGAAAGAAAATTCTCCTTTTGGTTCTCTTTAGATGCTACATGTTAAGACGTACACGCCACAACAATTCTTTTCGAGATACAACGTGTAGTTTTGGAGATACAAGCTAATTTTGTACTATGCGTTATTTCTTCTCGTAAAGAGTTTCCAATGCGTACGTATATGTCTTTACTCTGCAAAACTGTATTTCCTTATGAAGTGGTATTCTTACATATCCTTTCGAGAGAAAACTGTCCTGTGCCTTCTCTTTTGAGGCTACACACGTAGACATACACGCAACATGAAAGCTTTTCGACTTACAACGTGTTGTTTAGGAAAAACAAGATAATTTCGCACGATGCGGGATTTCCTTAAAACGTGATTTTCTGAAAAATTTTGACGAAAGAAAATTCTCCTTTTGGTTCTCTTTAGATGCTACATGTTAAGACGTACACGCCACAACAATTCTTTTCGAGATACAACGTGTAGTTTTGGAGATACAAGCTAATTTTGTACTATGCGTTATTTCTTCTCGTAAAGAGTTTCCAATGCGTACGTATATGTCTTTACTCTGCAAAACTGTATTTCCTCATGAAGTGGTATTCTTACATATCCTTTCGAGAGAAAACTGTCCTGTGCCTTCTCTTTTGAGGCTACACACGTAGACATACACGCAACATGAAAGCTTTTCGACTTACAACGTGTTGTTTAGGAAAAACAAGATAATTTCGCACGATGCGGGATTTCCTTAAAACGTGATTTTCTGAAAAATTTTGACGAAAGAAAATTCTCTTTTTGGTTCTCTTTAGATGCTACATGTTAAGACGTACACGCCACAACAATTCTTTTCGAGATACAACGTGTAGTTTTGGAGATACAAGCTAATTTTGTACTATGCGTTATTTCTTCTCGTAAAGAGTTTCCAATGCGTACGTATATGTCTTTACTCTGCAAAACTGTATTTCCTTATGAAGTGGTATTCTTACATATCCTTTTGAGAGAAAACTGTCCTGTGCCTTCTCTTTTGAGGCTACACACGTAGACATACACGCAACATGAAAGCTTTTCGACTTACAACGTGTTGTTTAGGAAAAACAACATAATTTCGCACGATGCGGGATTTCCTTAAAACGTGATTTTCTGAAAAATTTTGACGAAAGAAAATTCTCCTTTTGGTTCTCTTTAGATGCTACATGTTAAGACGTACACGCCACAACAATTCTTTTCGAGATACATCGTGTAGTTTTGGAGATACAAGCTAATTTTGTACTATGCGTTATTTCTTCTCGTAAAGAGTTTCCAATGCGTACGCATATGTCTTTACTCTGCAAAACTGTATTTCCTTATGAAGTGGTATTCTTACATATCCTTTCGAGAGAAAACTGTCCTGTGCCTTCTCTTTTGAGGCTACACACTTAGACATACACGCAACATGAAAGCTTTTCGACTTACAACGTGTTGTTTAGGAAAAACAAGATAATTTCGCACGATGCTGGATTTCCTTAAAACGTGATTTTCTGAAAAATTTTGACGAAAGAAAATTCTCCTTTTGGTTCTCTTTAGATGCTACATGTTAAGACGTACACGCCACAACAATTCTTTTCGAGATACAACGTGTAGTTTTGGAGATACAAGCTAATTTTGTACTATGCGTTATTTCTTCTCGTAAAGAGTTTCCAATGCGTACGTATATGTCTTTACTCTGCAAAACTGTATTTCCTTATGAAGTGGTATTCTTACATATCCTTTCGAGAGAAAACTGTCCTGTGCCTTCTCTTTTGAGGCTACACACTTAGACATACACGCAACATGAAAGCTTTTCGACTTACAACGTGTTGTTTAGGAAAAACAAGATAATTTCGCACGATGCGGGATTTCCTTAAAACGTGATTTTCTGAAAAATTTTGACGAAAGAAAATTCTCCTTTTGGTTCTCTTTAGATGCTACATGTTAAGACGTACACGCCACAACAATTCTTTTCGAGATACAACGTGTAGTTTTGGAGATACAAGCTAATTTTGTACTATGCGTTATTTCTTCTCGTAAAGAGTTTCCAATGCGTACGTATATGTCTTTACTCTGCAAAACTGTATTTCCTCATGAAGTGGTATTCTTACATATCCTTTCGAGAGAAAACTGTCCTGTGCCTTCTCTTTTGAGGCTACACACGTAGACATACACGCAACATGAAAGCTTTTCGACTTACAACGTGTTGTTTAGGAAAAACAAGATAATTTCGCACGATGCGGGATTTCCTTAAAACGTGATTTTCTGAAAAATTTTGACGAAAGAAAATTCTCTTTTTGGTTCTCTTTAGATGCTACATGTTAAGACGTACACGCCACAACAATTCTTTTCGAGATACAACGTGTAGTTTTGGAGATACAAGCTAATTTTGTACTATGCGTTATTTCTTCTCGTAAAGAGTTTCCAATGCGTACGTATATGTCTTTACTCTGCAAAACTGTATTTCCTTATGAAGTGGTATTCTTACATATCCTTTTGAGAGAAAACTGTCCTGTGCCTTCTCTTTTGAGGCTACACACGTAGACATACACGCAACATGAAAGCTTTTCGACTTACAACGTGTTGTTTAGGAAAAACAACATAATTTCGCACGATGCGGGATTTCCTTAAAACGTGATTTTCTGAAAAATTTTGACGAAAGAAAATTCTCCTTTTGGTTCTCTTTAGATGCTACATGTTAAGACGTACACGCCACAACAATTCTTTTCGAGATACATCGTGTAGTTTTGGAGATACAAGCTAATTTTGTACTATGCGTTATTTCTTCTCGTAAAGAGTTTCCAATGCGTACGCATATGTCTTTACTCTGCAAAACTGTATTTCCTTATGAAGTGGTATTCTTACATATCCTTTCGAGAGAAAACTGTCCTGTGCCTTCTCTTTTGAGGCTACACACTTAGACATACACGCAACATGAAAGCTTTTCGACTTACAACGTGTTGTTTAGGAAAAACAAGATAATTTCGCACGATGCGGGATTTCCTTAAAACGTGATTTTCTGAAAAATTTTGACGAAAGAAAATTCTCCTTTTGGTTCTCTTTAGATGCTACATGTTAAGACGTACACGCCACAACAATTCTTTTCGAGATACAACGTGTAGTTTTGGAGATACAAGCTAATTTTGTACTATGCGTTATTTCTTCTCGTAAAGAGTTTCCAATGCGTACGTATATGTCTTTACTCTGCAAAACTGTATTTCCTTATGAAGTGGTATTCTTACATATCCTTTCGAGAGAAAACTGTCCTGTGCCTTCTCTTTTGAGGCTACACACTTAGACATACACGCAACATGAAAGCTTTTCGACTTACAACGTGTTGTTTAGGAAAAACAAGATAATTTCGCACGATGCGGGATTTCCTTAAAACGTGATTTTCTGAAAAATTTTGACGAAAGAAAATTCTCCTTTTGGTTCTCTTTAGATGCTACATGTTAAGACGTACACGCCACAACAATTCTTTTCGAGATACAACGTGTAGTTTTGGAGATACAAGCTAATTTTGTACTATGCGTTATTTCTTCTCGTAAAGAGTTTCCAATGCGTACGTATATGTCTTTACTCTGCAAAACTGTATTTCCTCATGAAGTGGTATTCTTACATATCCTTTCGAGAGAAAACTGTCCTGTGCCTTCTCTTTTGAGGCTACACACGTAGACATACACGCAACATGAAAGCTTTTCGACTTACAACGTGTTGTTTAGGAAAAACAAGATAATTTCGCACGATGCGGGATTTCCTTAAAACGTGATTTTCTGAAAAATTTTGACGAAAGAAAATTCTCCTTTTGGTTCTCTTTAGATGCTACATGTTAAGACGTACACGCCACAACAATTCTTTTCGAGATACAACGTGTAGTTTTGGAGATACAAGCTAATTTTGTACTATGCGTTATTTCTTCTCGTAAAGAGTTTCCAATGCGTACGTATATGTCTTTACTCTGCAAAACTGTATTTCCTTATGAAGTGGTATTCTTACATATCCTTTCGAGAGAAAACTGTCCTGTGCCTTCTCTTTTGAGGCTACACACTTAGACATACACGCAACATGAAAGCTTTTCGACTTACAACGTGTTGTTTAGGAAAAACAAGATAATTTCGCACGATGCGGGATTTCCTTAAAACGTGATTTTCTGAAAAATTTTGACGAAAGAAAATTCTCCTTTTGGTTCTCTTTAGATGCTACATGTTAAGACGTACACGCCACAACAATTCTTTTCGAGATACAACGTGTAGTTTTGGAGATACAAGCTAATTTTGTACTATGCGTTATTTCTTCTCGTAAAGAGTTTCCAATGCGTACGTATATGTCTTTACTCTGCAAAACTGTATTTCCTCATGAAGTGGTATTCTTACATATCCTTTCGAGAGAAAACTGTCCTGTGCCTTCTCTTTTGAGGCTACACACGTAGACATACACGCAACATGAAAGCTTTTCGACTTACAACGTGTTGTTTAGGAAAAACAAGATAATTTCGCACGATGCGGGATTTCCTTAAAACGTGATTTTCTGAAAAATTTTGACGAAAGAAAATTCTCCTTTTGGTTCTCTTTAGATGCTACATGTTAAGACGTACACGCCACAACAATTCTTTTCGAGATACAACGTGTAGTTTTGGAGATACAAGCTAATTTTGTACTATGCGTTATTTCTTCTCGTAAAGAGTTTCCAATGCGTACGTATCTGTCTTTACTCTGCAAAACTGTATTTCCTTATGAAGTGGTATTCTTACATATCCTTTCGAGAGAAAACTGTCCTGTGCCTTCTCTTTTGAGGCTACACACTTAGACATACACGCAACATGAAAGCTTTTCGACTTACAACGTGTTGTTTAGGAAAAACAAGATAATTTCGCACGATGCGGTATTTCCTTAAAACGTGATTTTCTGAAAAATTTTGACGAAAGAAAATTCTCCTTTTGGTTCTCTTTAGATGCTACATGTTAAGACGTACACGCCACAACAATTCTTTTCGAGATACAACGTGTAGTTTTGGAGATACAAGCTAATTTTGTACTATGCGTTATTTCTTCTCGTAAAGAGTTTCCAATGCGTACGTATATGTCTTTACTCTGCAAAACTGTATTTCCTTATGAAGTGGTATTCTTACATATCCTTTCAAGAGAAAACTGTCCTGTGCCTCCTCTTTTGAGGCTACACACTTAGACATACACGCAACATGAAAGCTTTTCGACTTACAACGTGTTGTTTAGGAAAAACAAGATAATTTCGCACGATGCGGGATTTCCTTAAAACGTGATTTTCTGAAAAATTTTGACGAAAGAAAATTCTCCTTTTGGTTCTCTTTAGATGCTACATGTTAAGACGTACACGCCACAACAATTCTTTTCGAGATACAACGTGTAGTTTTGGAGATACAAGCTAATTTTGTACTATGCGTTATTTCTTCTCGTAAAGAGTTTCCAATGCGTACGTATATGTCTTTACTCTGCAAAACTGTATTTCCTTATGAAGTGGTATTCTTACATATCCTTTCGAGAGAAAACTGTCCTGTGCCTTCTCTTTTGAGGCTACACACTTAGACATACACGCAACATGAAAGCTTTTCGACTTACAACGTGTTGTTTAGGAAAAACAAGATAATTTCGCACGATGCGGGATTTCCTTAAAACGTGATTTTCTGAAAAATTTTGACGAAAGAAAATTCTCCTTTTGGTTCTCTTTAGATGCTACATGTTAAGAAGTACACGCCACAACAATTCTTTTCGAGATACAACGTGTAGTTTTGGAGATACAAGCTAATTTTGTACTATGCGTTATTTCTTCTCGTAAAGAGTTTCCAATGCGTACGTATATATGTCTTTACTCTGCAAAACTGTATTTCCTTATGAAGTGGTATTCTTACATATCCTTTCGAGAGAAAACTGTCCTGTGCCTTCTCTTTTGAGGCTACACACGTAGACATACACGCAACATGAAAGCTTTTCGACTTACAACGTGTTGTTTAGGAAAAACAAGATAATTTCGCACGATGCGGGATTTCCTTAAAACGTGATTTTCTGAAAAATTTTGACGAAAGAAAATTCTCCTTTTGGTTCTCTTTAGATGCTACATGTTAAGACGTACACGCCACAACAATTCTTTTCGAGATACAACGTGTAGTTTTGGAGATACAAGCTAATTTTGTACTATGCGTTATTTCTTCTCGTAAAGAGTTTCCAATGCGTACGTATCTGTCTTTACTCTGCAAAACTGTATTTCCTTATGAAGTGGTATTCTTACATATCCTTTCGAGAGAAAACTGTCCTGTGCCTTCTCTTTTGAGGCTACACACTTAGACATACACGCAACATGAAAGCTTTTCGACTTACAACGTGTTGTTTAGGAAAAACAAGATAATTTCGCACGATGCGGGATTTCCTTAAAACGTGATTTTCTGAAAAATTTTGACGAAAGAAAATTCTCCTTTTGGTTCTCTTTAGATGCTACATGTTAAGACGTACACGCCACAACAATTCTTTTCGAGATACAACGTGTAGTTTTGGAGATACAAGCTAATTTTGTACTATGCGTTATTTCTTCTCGTAAAGAGTTTCCAATGCGTACGTATATATGTCTTTACTCTGCAAAACTGTATTTCCTTATGAAGTGGTATTCTTACATATCCTTTCGAGAGAAAACTGTCCTGTGCCTTCTCTTTTGAGGCTACACACGTAGACATACACGCAACATGAAAGCTTTTCGACTTACAACGTGTTGTTTAGGAAAAACAAGATAATTTCGCACGATGCGGGATTTCCTTAAAACGTGATTTTCTGAAAAATTTTGACGAAAGAAAATTCTCCTTTTGGTTCTCTTTAGATGCTACATGTTAAGACGTACACGCCACAACAATTCTTTTCGAGATACAACGTGTAGTTTTGGAGATACAAGCTAATTTTGTACTATGCGTTATTTCTTCTCGTAAAGAGTTTCCAATGCGTACGTATATGTCTTTACTCTGCAAAACTGTATTTCCTTATGAAGTGGTATTCTTACATATCCTTTCGAGAGAAAACTGTCCTGTGCCTTCTCTTTTGAGGCTACACACGTAGACATACACGCAACATGAAAGCTTTTCGACTTACAACGTGTTGTTTAGGAAAAACAAGATAATTTCGCACGATGCGGGATTTCCTTAAAACGTGATTTTCTGAAAAATTTTGACGAAAGAAAATTCTCCTTTTGGTTCTCTTTAGATGCTACATGTTAAGACGTACACGCCACAACAATTCTTTTCGAGATACAACGTGTAGTTTTGGAGATACAAGCTAATTTTGTACTATGCGTTATTTCTTCTCGTAAAGAGTTTCCAATGCGTACGTATATGTCTTTACTCTGCAAAACTGTATTTCCTCATGAAGTGGTATTCTTACATATCCTTTCGAGAGAAAACTGTCCTGTGCCTTCTCTTTTGAGGCTACACACGTAGACATACACGCAACATGAAAGCTTTTCGACTTACAACGTGTTGTTTAGGAAAAACAAGATAATTTCGCACGATGCGGGATTTCCTTAAAACGTGATTTTCTGCAAAATTTTGACGAAAGAAAATTCTCCTTTTGGTTCTCTTTAGATGCTACATGTTAAGACGTACACGCCACAACAATTCTTTTCGAGATACAACGTGTAGTTTTGGAGATACAAGCTAATTTTGTACTATGCGTTATTTCTTCTTGTAAAGAGTTTCCAATGCGTACGCATATGTCTTTACTCTGCAAAACTGTATTTCCTTATGAAGTGGTATTCTTACATATCCTTTCGAGAGAAAACTGTCCTGTGCCTTCTCTTTTGAGGCTACACACTTAGACATACACGCAACATGAAAGCTTTTCGACTTACAACGTGTTGTTTAGGAAAAACAAGATAATTTCGCACGATGCGGGATTTCCTTAAAACGTGATTTTCTGAAAAATTTTGACGAAAGAAAATTCTCCTTTTGGTTCTCTTTAGATGCTACATGTTAAGACGTACACGCCACAACAATTCTTTTCGAGATACAACGTGTAGTTTTGGAGATACAAGCTAATTTTGTACTATGCGTTATTTCTTCTCGTAAAGAGTTTCCAATGCGTACGTATATGTCTTTACTCTGCAAAACTGTATTTCCTTATGAAGTGGTATTCTTACATATCCTTTCGAGAGAAAACTGTCCTGTGCCTTCTCTTTTGAGGCTACACACTTAGACATACACGCAACATGAAAGCTTTTCGACTTACAACGTGTTGTTTAGGAAAAACAAGATAATTTCGCACGATGCGGGATTTCCTTAAAACGTGATTTTCTGAAAAATTTTGACGAAAGAAAATTCTCCTTTTGGTTCTCTTTAGATGCTACATGTTAAGACGTACACGCCACAACAATTCTTTTCGAGATACAACGTGTAGATTTGGAGATACAAGCTAATTTTGTACTATGCGTTATTTCTTCTCGTAAAGAGTTTCCAATGCGTACGTATATGTCTTTACTCTGCAAAACTGTATTTCCTCATGAAGTGTTATTCTTACATATCCTTTCGAGAGAAAACTGTCCTGTGCCTTCTCTTTTGAGGCTACACACGTAGACATACACGCAACATGAAAGCTTTTCGACTTACAACGTGTTGTTTAGGAAAAACAAGATAATTTCGCACGATGCGGGATTTCCTTAAAACGTGATTTTCTGAAAAATTTTGACGAAAGAAAATTCTCCTTTTGGTTCTCTTTAGATGCTACATGTTAAGACGTACACGCCACAACAATTCTTTTCGAGATACAACGTGTAGTTTTGGAGATACAAGCTAATTTTGTACTATGCGTTATTTCTTCTCGTAAAGAGTTTCCAATGCGTACGTATCTGTCTTTACTCTGCAAAACTGTATTTCCTTATGAAGTGGTATTCTTACATATCCTTTCGAGAGAAAACTGTCCTGTGCCTTCTCTTTTGAGGCTACACACGTTAGACATACACGCAACATGAAAGCTTTTCGACTTACAACGTGTTGTTTAGGAAAAACAAGATAATTTCGCACGATGCGGGATTTCCTTAAAACGTGATTTTCTGAAAAATTTTGACGAAAGAAAATTCTCCTTTTGGTTCTCTTTAGATGCTACATGTTAAGACGTACACGCCACAACAATTCTTTTCGAGATACAACGTGTAGTTTTGGAGATACAAGCTAATTTTGTACTATGCGTTATTTCTTCTCGTAAAGAGTTTCCAATGCGTACGTATATGTCTTTACTCTGCAAAACTGTATTTCCTTATGAAGTGGTATTCTTACATATCCTTTCAAGAGAAAACTGTCCTGTGCCTCCTCTTTTGAGGCTACACACTTAGACATACACGCAACATGAAAGCTTTTCGACTTACAACGTGTTGTTTAGGAAAAACAAGATAATTTCGCACGATGCGGGATTTCCTTAAAACGTGATTTTCTGAAAAATTTTGACGAAAGAAAATTCTCCTTTTGGTTCTCTTTAGATGCTACATGTTAAGACGTACACGCCACAACAATTCTTTTCGAGATACAACGTGTAGTTTTGGAGATACAAGCTAATTTTGTACTATGCGTTATTTCTTCTCGTAAAGAGTTTCCAATGCGTACGTATCTGTCTTTACTCTGCAAAACTGTATTTCCTTATGAAGTGGTATTCTTACATATCCTTTCAAGAGAAAACTGTCCTGTGCCTTCTCTTTTGAGGCTACACACGTAGACATACACGCAACATGAAAGCTTTTCGACTTACAACGTGTTGTTTAGGAAAAACAAGATAATTTCGCACGATGCGGGATTTCCTTAAAACGTGATTTTCTGAAAAATTTTGACGAAAGAAAATTCTCCTTTTGGTTCTCTTTAGATGCTACATGTTAAGACGTACACGCCACAACAATTCTTTTCGAGATACAACGTGTAGTTTTGGAGATACAAGCTAATTTTGTACTATGCGTTATTTCTTCTCGTAAAGAGTTTCCAATGCGTACGTATATGTCTTTACTCTGCAAAACTGTATTTCCTTATGAAGTGGTATTCTTACATATCCTTTCAAGAGAAAACTGTCCTGTGCCTCCTCTTTTGAGGCTACACACTTAGACATACACGCAACATGAAAGCTTTTCGACTTACAACGTGTTGTTTAGGAAAAACAAGATAATTTCGCACGATGCGGGATTTCCTTAAAACGTGATTTTCTGAAAAATTTTGACGAAAGAAAATTCTCCTTTTGGTTCTCTTTAGATGCTACATGTTAAGACGTACACGCCACAACAATTCTTTTCGAGATACAACGTGTAGTTTTGGAGATACAAGCTAATTTTGTACTATGCGTTATTTCTTCTCGTAAAGAGTTTCCAATGCGTACGTATATGTCTTTACTCTGCAAAACTGTATTTCCTTATGAAGTGGTATTCTTACATATCCTTTCGAGAGAAAACTGTCCTGTGCCTTCTCTTTTGAGGCTACACACTTAGACATACACGCAACATGAAAGCTTTTCGACTTACAACGTGTTGTTTAGGAAAAACAAGATAATTTCGCACGATGCGGGATTTCCTTAAAACGTGATTTTCTGAAAAATTTTGACGAAAGAAAATTCTCCTTTTGGTTCTCTTTAGATGCTACATGTTAAGACGTACACGCCACAACAATTCTTTTCGAGATACAACGTGTAGTTTTGGAGATACAAGCTAATTTTGTACTATGCGTTATTTCTTCTCGTAAAGAGTTTCCAATGCGTACGTATATATGTCTTTACTCTGCAAAACTGTATTTCCTTATGAAGTGGTATTCTTACATATCCTTTCGAGAGAAAACTGTCCTGTGCCTTCTCTTTTGAGGCTACACACGTAGACATACACGCAACATGAAAGCTTTTCGACTTACAACGTGTTGTTTAGGAAAAACAAGATAATTTCGCACGATGCGGGATTTCCTTAAAACGTGATTTTCTGAAAAATTTTGACGAAAGAAAATTCTCCTTTTGGTTCTCTTTAGATGCTACATGTTAAGACGTACACGCCACAACAATTCTTTTCGAGATACAACGTGTAGTTTTGGAGATACAAGCTAATTTTGTACTATGCGTTATTTCTTCTCGTAAAGAGTTTCCAATGCGTACGTATCTGTCTTTACTCTGCAAAACTGTATTTCCTTATGAAGTGGTATTCTTACATATCCTTTCGAGAGAAAACTGTCCTGTGCCTTCTCTTTTGAGGCTACACACTTAGACATACACGCAACATGAAAGCTTTTCGACTTACAACGTGTTGTTTAGGAAAAACAAGATAATTTCGTACGATGCGGGATTTCCTTAAAACGTGATTTTCTGAAAAATTTTGACGAAAGAAAATTCTCCTTTTGGTTCTCTTTAGATGCTACATGTTAAGACGTACACGCCACAACAATTCTTTTCGAGATACAACGTGTAGTTTTGGAGATACAAGCTAATTTTGTACTATGCGTTATTTCTTCTCGTAAAGAGTTTCCAATGCGTACGTATGTCTTTACTCTGCAAAACTGTATTTCCTTATGAAGTGGTATTCTTACATATCCTTTCGAGAGAAAACTGTCCTGTGCCTTCTCTTTTGAGGCTACACACGTAGACATACACGCAACATGAAAGCTTTTCGACTTACAACGTGTTGTTTAGGAAAAACAAGATAATTTCGCACGATGCGGGATTTCCTTAAAACGTGATTTTCTGAAAAATTTTGACGAAAGAAAATTCTCCTTTTGGTTCTCTTTAGATGCTACATGTTAAGACGTACACGCCACAACAATTCTTTTCGAGATACAACGTGTAGTTTTGGAGATACAAGCTAATTTTGTACTATGCGTTATTTCTTCTCGTAAAGAGTTTCCAATGCGTACGTATCTGTCTTTACTCTGCAAAACTGTATTTCCTTATGAAGTGGTATTCTTACATATCCTTTCGAGAGAAAACTGTCCTGTGCCTTCTCTTTTGAGGCTACACACTTAGACATACACGCAACATGAAAGCTTTTCGACTTACAACGTGTTGTTTAGGAAAAACAAGATAATTTCGCACGATGCGGGATTTCCTTAAAACGTGATTTTCTGAAAAATTTTGACGAAAGAAAATTCTCCTTTTGGTTCTCTTTAGATGCTACATGTTAAGACGTACACGCCACAACAATTCTTTTCGAGATACAACGTGTAGTTTTGGAGATACAAGCTAATTTTGTACTATGCGTTATTTCTTCTCGTAAAGAGTTTCCAATGCGTACGTATATGTCTTTACTCTGCAAAACTGTATTTCCTCATGAAGTGGTATTCTTACATATCCTTTCGAGAGAAAACTGTCCTGTGCCTTCTCTTTTGAGGCTACACACGTAGACATACACGCAACATGAAAGCTTTTCGACTTACAACGTGTTGTTTAGGAAAAACAAGATAATTTCGCACGATGCGGGATTTCCTTAAAACGTGATTTTCTGAAAAATTTTGACGAAAGAAAATTCTCCTTTTGGTTCTCTTTAGATGCTACATGTTAAGACGTACACGCCACAACAATTCTTTTCGAGATACAACGTGTAGTTTTGGAGATACAAGCTAATTTTGTACTATGCGTTATTTCTTCTCGTAAAGAGTTTCCAATGCGTACGCATATGTCTTTACTCTGCAAAACTGTATTTCCTTATGAAGTGGTATTCTTACATATCCTTTCGAGAGAAAACTGTCCTGTGCCTTCTCTTTTGAGGCTACACACTTAGACATACACGCAACATGAAAGCTTTTCGACTTACAACGTGTTGTTTAGGAAAAACAAGATAATTTCGCACGATGCGGGATTTCCTTAAAACGTGATTTTCTGAAAAATTTTGACGAAAGAAAATTCTCCTTTTGGTTCTCTTTAGATGCTACATGTTAAGACGTACACGCCACAACAATTCTTTTCGAGATACAACGTGTAGTTTTGGAGATACAAGCTAATTTTGTACTATGCGTTATTTCTTCTCGTAAAGAGTTTCCAATGCGTACGTATATGTCTTTACTCTGCAAAACTGTATTTCCTTATGAAGTGGTATTCTTACATATCCTTTCGAGAGAAAACTGTCCTGTGCCTTCTCTTTTGAGGCTACACACTTAGACATACACGCAACATGAAAGCTTTTCGACTTACAACGTGTTGTTTAGGAAAAACAAGATAATTTCGCACGATGCGGGATTTCCTTAAAACGTGATTTTCTGAAAAATTTTGACGAAAGAAAATTCTCCTTTTGGTTCTCTTTAGATGCTACATGTTAAGACGTACACGCCACAACAATTCTTTTCGAGATACAACGTGTAGTTTTGGAGATACAAGCTAATTTTGTACTATGCGTTATTTCTTCTCGTAAAGAGTTTCCAATGCGTACGTATATGTCTTTACTCTGCAAAACTGTATTTCCTCATGAAGTGGTATTCTTACATATCCTTTCGAGAGAAAACTGTCCTGTGCCTTCTCTTTTGAGGCTACACACGTAGACATACACGCAACATGAAAGCTTTTCGACTTACAACGTGTTGTTTAGGAAAAACAAGATAATTTCGCACGATGCGGGATTTCCTTAAAACGTGATTTTCTGAAAAATTTTGACGAAAGAAAATTCTCCTTTTGGTTCTCTTTAGATGCTACATGTTAAGACGTACACGCCACAACAATTCTTTTCGAGATACAACGTGTAGTTTTGGAGATACAAGCTAATTTTGTACTATGCGTTATTTCTTCTCGTAAAGAGTTTCCAATGCGTACGTATATGTCTTTACTCTGCAAAACTGTATTTCCTTATGAAGTGGTATTCTTACATATCCTTTCGAGAGAAAACTGTCCTGTGCCTTCTCTTTTGAGGCTACACACTTAGACATACACGCAACATGAAAGCTTTTCGACTTACAACGTGTTGTTTAGGAAAAACAAGATAATTTCGCACGATGCGGGATTTCCTTAAAACGTGATTTTCTGAAAAATTTTGACGAAAGAAAATTCTCCTTTTGGTTCTCTTTAGATGCTACATGTTAAGACGTACACGCCACAACAATTCTTTTCGAGATACAACGTGTAGTTTTGGAGATACAAGCTAATTTTGTACTATGCGTTATTTCTTCTCGTAAAGAGTTTCCAATGCGTACGTATATATGTCTTTACTCTGCAAAACTGTATTTCCTTATGAAGTGGTATTCTTACATATCCTTTCGAGAGAAAACTGTCCTGTGCCTTCTCTTTTGAGGCTACACACGTAGACATACACGCAACATGAAAGCTTTTCGACTTACAACGTGTTGTTTAGGAAAAACAAGATAATTTCGCACGATGCGGGATTTCCTTAAAACGTGATTTTCTGAAAAATTTTGACGAAAGAAAATTCTCCTTTTGGTTCTCTTTAGATGCTACATGTTAAGACGTACACGCCACAACAATTCTTTTCGAGATACAACGTGTAGTTTTGGAGATACAAGCTAATTTTGTACTATGCGTTATTTCTTCTCGTAAAGAGTTTCCAATGCGTACGTATCTGTCTTTACTCTGCAAAACTGTATTTCCTTATGAAGTGGTATTCTTACATATCCTTTCGAGAGAAAACTGTCCTGTGCCTTCTCTTTTGAGGCTACACACTTAGACATACACGCAACATGAAAGCTTTTCGACTTACAACGTGTTGTTTAGGAAAAACAAGATAATTTCGCACGATGCGGGATTTCCTTAAAACGTGATTTTCTGAAAAATTTTGACGAAAGAAAATTCTCCTTTTGGTTCTCTTTAGATGCTACATGTTAAGACGTACACGCCACAACAATTCTTTTCGAGATACAACGTGTAGTTTTGGAGATACAAGCTAATTTTGTACTATGCGTTATTTCTTCTCGTAAAGAGTTTCCAATGCGTACGTATGTCTTTACTCTGCAAAACTGTATTTCCTTATGAAGTGGTATTCTTACATATCCTTTCGAGAGAAAACTGTCCTGTGCCTTCTCTTTTGAGGCTACACACGTAGACATACACGCAACATGAAAGCTTTTCGACTTACAACGTGTTGTTTAGGAAAAACAAGATAATTTCGCACGATGCGGGATTTCCTTAAAACGTGATTTTCTGAAAAATTTTGACGAAAGAAAATTCTCCTTTTGGTTCTCTTTAGATGCTACATGTTAAGACGTACACGCCACAACAATTCTTTTCGAGATACAACGTGTAGTTTTGGAGATACAAGCTAATTTTGTACTATGCGTTATTTCTTCTCGTAAAGAGTTTCCAATGCGTACGTATATGTCTTTACTCTGCAAAACTGTATTTCCTTATGAAGTGGTATTCTTACATATCCTTTCGAGAGAAAACTGTCCTGTGCCTTCTCTTTTGAGGCTACACACGTAGACATACACGCAACATGAAAGCTTTTCGACTTACAACCTGTTGTTTAGGAAAAACAAGATAATTTCGCACGATGCGGGATTTCCTTAAAACGTGATTTTCTGAAAAATTTTGACGAAAGAAAATTCTCCTTTTGGTTCTCTTTAAATGCTACATGTTAAGACGTACACGCCACAACAATTCTTTTCGAGATACAACGTGTAGTATTGGAGATACAAGCTAATTTTGTACTATGCGTTATTTCTTCTCGTAAAGAGTTTCCAATGCGTACGTATATGTCTTTACTCTGCAAAACTGTATTTCCTTATGAAGTGGTATTCTTACATATCCTTTCGAGAGAAAACTGTCCTGTGCCTTCTCTTTTGAGGCTACACACTTAGACATACACGCAACATGAAAGCTTTTCGACTTACAACGTGTTGTTTAGGGATAATTTCGCACGATGCGGGATTTCCTTAAAACGTGATTTTCTGAAAAATTTTGACGAAAGAAAATTCTCCTTTTGGTTCTCTTTAGATGCTACATGTTAAGACGTACACGCCACAACAATTCTTTTCGAGATACAACGTGTAGTTTTGGAGATACAAGCTAATTTTGTACTATGCGTTATTTCTTCTCGTAAAGAGTTTCCAATGCATACGTATATGTCTTTACTCTGCAAAACTGTATTTCCTCATGAAGTGGTATTCTTACATATCCTTTCGAGAGAAACCTGTCCTGTGCCTTCTCTTTTGAGGCTACACACTTAGACATACACGCAACATGAAAGCTTTTCGACTTACAACGTGTTGTTTAGGAAAAACAAGATAATTTCGCACGATGCGGGATTTCCTTAAAACGTGATTTTCTGAAAAATTTTGACGAAAGAAAATTCTCCTTTTGGTTCTCTTTAGATGCTACATGTTAAGACGTACACGCCACAACAATTCTTTTCGAGATACAACGTGTAGTTTTGGAGATACAAGCTAATTTTGTACTATGCGTTATTTCTTCTCGTAAAGAGTTTCCAATGCGTACGTATATGTCTTTACTCTGCAAAACTGTATTTCCTTATGAAGTGGTATTCTTACATATCCTTTCGAGAGAAAACTGTCCTGTGCCTTCTCTTTTGAGGCTACACACTTAGACATACACGCAACATGAAAGCTTTTCGACTTACAACGTGTTGTTTAGGAAAAACAAGATAATTTCGCACGATGCGGGATTTCCTTAAAACGTGATTTTCTGAAAAATTTTGACGAAAGAAAATTCTCCTTTTGGTTCTCTTTAGATGCTACATGTTAAGACGTACACGCCACAACAATTCTTTTCGAGATACAACGTGTAGTTTTGGAGATACAAGCTAATTTTGTACTATGCGTTATTTCTTCTCGTAAAGAGTTTCCAATGCGTACGTATATGTCTTTACTCTGCAAAACTGTATTTCCTTATGAAGTGGTATTCTTACATATCCTTTCGAGAGAAAACTGTCCTGTGCCTTCTCTTTTGAGGCTACACACGTAGACATACACGCAACATGAAAGCTTTTCGACTTACAACGTGTTGTTTAGGAAAAACAAGATAATTTCGCACGATGCGGGATTTCCTTAAAACGTGATTTTCTGAAAAATTTTGACGAAAGAAAATTCTCCTTTTGGTTCTCTTTAGATGCTACATGTTAAGACGTACACGCCACAACAATTCTTTTCGAGATACAACGTGTAGTTTTGGAGATACAAGCTAATTTTGTACTATGCGTTATTTCTTCTCGTAAAGAGTTTCCAATGCGTACGTATATGTCTTTACTCTGCAAAACTGTATTTCCTTATGAAGTGGTATTCTTACATATCCTTTCGAGAGAAAACTGTCCTGTGCCTTCTCTTTTGAGGCTACACACTTAGACATACACGTAACATGAAAGCTTTTCGACTTACAACGTGTTGTTTAGGAAAAACAAGATAATTTCGCACGATGCGGGATTTCCTTAAAACGTGATTTTCTGAAAAATTTTGACGAAAGAAAATTCTCCTTTTGGTTCTCTTTAGATGCTACATGTTAAGACGTACACGCCACAACAATTCTTTTCGAGATACAACGTGTAGTTTTGGAGATACAAGCTAATTTTGTACTATGCGTTATTTCTTCTCGTAAAGAGTTTCCAATGCGTACGTATGTCTTTACTCTGCAAAACTGTATTTCCTTATGAAGTGGTATTCTTACATATCCTTTCGAGAGAAAACTGTCCTGTGCCTTCTCTTTTGAGGCTACACAAGTAGACATACACGCAACATGAAAGCTTTTCGACTTACAACGTGTTGTTTAGGAAAAACAAGATAATTTCGCACGATGCGGGATTTCCTTAAAACGTGATTTTCTGAAAAATTTTGACGAAAGAAAATTCTCCTTTTGGTTCTCTTTAGATGCTACATGTTAAGACGTACACGCCACAACAATTCTTTTCGAGATACAACGTGTAGTTTTGGAGATACAAGCTAATTTTGTACTATGCGTTATTTCTTCTCGTAAAGAGTTTCCAATGCGTACGTATATGTCTTTACTCTGCAAAACTGTATTTCCTTATGAAGTGGTATTCTTACATATCCTTTCGAGAGAAAACTGTCCTGTGCCTTCTCTTTTGAGGCTACACACGTAGACATACACGCAACATGAAAGCTTTTTTCGACTTACAACGTGTTGTTTAGGAAAAACAAGATAATTTCGCACGATGCGGGATTTCCTTAAAACGTGATTTTCTGAAAAATTTTGACGAAAGAAAATTCTCCTTTTGGTTCTCTTTAGATGCTACATGTTAAGACGTACACGCCACAACAATTCTTTTCGAGATACAACGTGTAGTTTTGGAGATACAAGCTAATTTTGTACTATGCGTTATTTCTTCTCGTAAAGAGTTTCCAATGCGTACGTATATGTCTTTACTCTGCAAAACTGTATTTCCTTATGAAGTGGTATTCTTACATATCCTTTCGAGAGAAAACTGTCCTGTGCCTTCTCTTTTGAGGCTACACACTTAGACATACACGCAACATGAAAGCTTTTCGACTTACAACGTGTTGTTTAGGAAAAACAAGATAATTTCGCACGATGCGGGATTTCCTTAAAACGTAATTTTCTGAAAAATTTTGACGAAAGAAAATTCTCCTTTTGGTTCTCTTTAGATGCTACATGTTAAGACGTACACGCCACAACAATTCTTTTCGAGATACAACGTGTAGTTTTGGAGATACAAGCTAATTTTGTACTATGCGTTATTTCTTCTCGTAAAGAGTTTCCAATGCGTACGTATATGTCTTTACTCTGCAAAACTGTATTTCCTTATGAAGTGGTATTCTTACATATCCTTTCGAGAGAAAACTGTCCTGTGCCTTCTCTTTTGAGGCTACACACTTAGACATACACGCAACATGAAAGCTTTTCGACTTACAACGTGTTGTTTAGGAAAAACAAGATAATTTCGCACGATGCGGGATTTCCTTAAAACGTGATTTTCTGAAAAATTTTGACGAAAGAAAATTCTCCTTTTGGTTCTCTTTAGATGCTACATGTTAAGACGTACACGCCACAACAATTCTTTTCGAGATACAACGTGTAGTTTTGGAGATACAAGCTAATTTTGTACTATGCGTTATTTCTTCTCGTAAAGAGTTTCCAATGCGTACGTATATGTCTTTACTCTGCAAAACTGTATTTCCTTATGAAGTGGTATTCTTACATATCCTTTCGAGAGAAAACTGTCCTGTGCCTTCTCTTTTGAGGCTACACACTTAGACATACAGGCAACATGAAAGCTTTTCGACTTACAACGTGTTGTTTAGGAAAAACAAGATAATTTCGCACGATGCGGGATTTCCTTAAAACGTGATTTTCTGAAAAATTTTGACGAAAGAAAATTCTCCTTTGGTTCTCTTTAGATGCTACATGTTAAGACGTACACGCCACAACAATTCTTTTCGAGATACAACGTGTAGTTTTGGAGATACAAGCTAATTTTGTACTATGCGTTATTTCTTCTCGTAAAGAGTTTCCAATGCGTACGTATATGTCTTTACTCTGCAAAACTGTATTTCCTCATGAAGTGGTATTCTTACATATCCTTTCGAGAGAAAACTGTCCTGTGCCTTCTCTTTTGAGGCTACACACGTAGACATACACGCAACATGAAAGCTTTTCGACTTACAACGTGTTGTTTAGGAAAAACAAGATAATTTCGCACGATGCGGGATTTCCTTAAAACGTGATTTTCTGAAAAATTTTGACGAAAGAAAATTCTCCTTTTGGTTCTCTTTAGATGCTACATGTTAAGACGTACACGCCACAACAATTCTTTTCGAGATACAACGTGTAGTTTTGGAGATACAAGCTAATTTTGTACTATGCGTTATTTCTTCTCGTAAAGAGTTTCCAATGCGTACGTATATGTCTTTACTCTGCAAAACTGTATTTCCTTATGAAGTGGTATTCTTACATATCCTTTCGAGAGAAAACTGTCCTGTGCCTTCTCTTTTGAGGCTA
Source organism: Apodemus sylvaticus (assembly GCF_947179515.1). Taxonomy (NCBI): domain Eukaryota; kingdom Metazoa; phylum Chordata; class Mammalia; order Rodentia; family Muridae; genus Apodemus; species Apodemus sylvaticus. The sequence goes on along the minus strand of NW_026263075.1, from coordinate 789,778 downwards.
CACACGTAGACATACACGCAACATGAAAGCTTTTCGACTTACAACGTGTTGTTTAGGAAAAACAAGATAATTTCGCACGATGCGGGATTTCCTTAAAACGTGATTTTCTGAAAAATTTTGACGAAAGAAAATTCTCCTTTTGGTTCTCTTTAGATGCTACATGTTAAGACGTACACGCCACAACAATTCTTTTCGAGATACAACGTGTAGTTTTGGAGATACAAGCTAATTTTGTACTATGCGTTATTTCTTCTCGTAAAGAGTTTCCAATGCGTACGTATATGTCTTTACTCTGCAAAACTGTATTTCCTTATGAAGTGGTATTCTTACATATCCTTTCGAGAGAAAACTGTCCTGTGCCTTCTCTTTTGAGGCTACACACGTAGACATACACGCAACATGAAAGCTTTTCGACTTACAACGTGTTGTTTAGGAAAAACAAGATAATTTCGCACGATGCGGGATTTCCTTAAAACGTGATTTTCTGAAAAATTTTGACGAAAGAAAATTCTCCTTTTGGTTCTCTTTAGATGCTACATGTTAAGACGTACACGCCACAACAATTCTTTTCGAGATACAACGTGTAGTTTTGGAGATACAAGCTAATTTTGTACTATGCGTTATTTCTTCTCGTAAAGAGTTTCCAATGCGTACGTATATGTCTTTACTCTGCAAAACTGTATTTCCTTATGAAGTGGTATTCTTACATATCCTTTCGAGAGAAAACTGTCCTGTGCCTTCTCTTTTGAGGCTACACACTTAGACATACACGCAACATGAAAGCTTTTCGACTTACAACGTGTTGTTTAGGAAAAACAAGATAATTTCGCACGATGCGGGATTTCCTTAAAACGTGATTTTCTGAAAAATTTTGACGAAAGAAAATTCTCCTTTTGGTTCTCTTTAGATGCTACATGTTAAGACGTACACGCCACAACAATTCTTTTCGAGATACAACGTGTAGTTTTGGAGATACAAGCTAATTTTTGTACTATGCGTTATTTCTTCTCGTAAAGAGTTTCCAATGCGTACGTATATGTCTTTACTCTGCAAAACTGTATTTCCTCATGAAGTGGTATTCTTACATATCCTTTCGAGAGAAAACTGTCCTGTGCCTTCTCTTTTGAGGCTACACACTTAGACATACACGCAACATGAAAGCTTTTCGACTTACAACGTGTTGTTTAGGAAAAACAAGATAATTTCGCACGATGCGGGATTTCCTTAAAACGTGATTTTCTGAAAAATTTTGACGAAAGAAAATTCTCCTTTTGGTTCTCTTTAGATGCTACATGTTAAGACGTACACGCCACAACAATTCTTTTCGAGATACAACGTGTAGTTTTGGAGATACAAGCTAATTTTGTACTATGCGTTATTTCTTCTCGTAAAGAGTTTCCAATGCGTACGTATATGTCTTTACTCTGCAAAACTGTATTTCCTTATGAAGTGGTATTCTTACATATCCTTTCGAGAGAAAACTGTCCTGTGCCTTCTCTTTTGAGGCTACACACTTAGACATACACGCAACATGAAAGCTTTTCGACTTACAACGTGTTGTTTAGGAAAAACAAGATAATTTCGCACGATGCGGGATTTCCTTAAAACGTGATTTTCTGAAAAATTTTGACGAAAGAAAATTCTCCTTTTGGTTCTCTTTAGATGCTACATGTTAAGACGTACACGCCACAACAATTCTTTTCGAGATACAACGTGTAGTTTTGGAGATACAAGCTAATTTTGTACTATGCGTTATTTCTTCTCGTAAAGAGTTTCCAATGCGTACGTATATGTCTTTACTCTGCAAAACTGTATTTCCTTATGAAGTGGTATTCTTACATATCCTTTCGAGAGAAAACTGTCCTGTGCCTTCTCTTTTGAGGCTACACACTTAGACATACACGCAACATGAAAGCTTTTCGACTTACAACGTGTTGTTTAGGAAAAACAAGATAATTTCGCACGATGCGGGATTTCCTTAAAACGTGATTTTCTGAAAAATTTTGACGAAAGAAAATTCTCCTTTTGGTTCTCTTTAGATGCTACATGTTAAGACGTACACGCCACAACAATTCTTTTCGAGATACAACGTGTAGTTTTGGAGATACAAGCTAATTTTGTACTATGCGTTATTTCTTCTCGTAAAGAGTTTCCAATGCGTACGTATATGTCTTTACTCTGCAAAACTGTATTTCCTCATGAAGTGGTATTCTTACATATCCTTTCGAGAGAAAACTGTCCTGTGCCTTCTCTTTTGAGGCTACACACGTAGACATACACGCAACATGAAAGCTTTTCGACTTACAACGTGTTGTTTAGGAAAAACAAGATAATTTCGCACGATGCGGGATTTCCTTAAAACGTGATTTTCTGAAAAATTTTGACGAAAGAAAATTCTCCTTTTGGTTCTCTTTAGATGCTACATGTTAAGACGTACACGCCACAACAATTCTTTTCGAGATACAACGTGTAGTTTTGGAGATACAAGCTAATTTTGTACTATGCGTTATTTCTTCTCGTAAAGAGTTTCCAATGCGTACGTATATGTCTTTACTCTGCAAAACTGTATTTCCTTATGAAGTGGTATTCTTACATATCCTTTCGAGAGAAAACTGTCCTGTGCCTTCTCTTTTGAGGCTACACACGTAGACATACACGCAACATGAAAGCTTTTCGACTTACAACGTGTTGTTTAGGAAAAACAAGATAATTTCGCACGATGCGGGATTTCCTTAAAACGTGATTTTCTGAAAAATTTTGACGAAAGAAAATTCTCCTTTTGGTTCTCTTTAGATGCTACATGTTAAGACGTACACGCCACAACAATTCTTTTCGAGATACAACGTGTAGTTTTGGAGATACAAGCTAATTTTCTACTATGCGTTATTTCTTCTCGTAAAGAGTTTCCAATGCGTACGTATATGTCTTTATTCTGCAAAACTGTATTTCCTTATGAAGTGGTATTCTTACATATCCTTTCGAGAGAAAACTGTCCTGTGCCTTCTCTTTTGAGGCTACACACGTAGACATACACGCAACATGAAAGCTTTTCGACTTACAACGTGTTGTTTAGGAAAAACAAGATAATTTCGCACGATGCGGGATTTCCTTAAAACGTGATTTTCTGAAAAATTTTGACGAAAGAAAATTCTCCTTTTGGTTCTCTTTAGATGCTACATGTTAAGACGTACACGCCACAACAATTCTTTTCGAGATACAACGTGTAGTTTTGGAGATACAAGCTAATTTTGTACTATGCGTTATTTCTTCTCGTAAAGAGTTTCCAATGCGTACGTATATGTCTTTACTCTGCAAAACTGTATTTCCTCATGAAGTGGTATTCTTACATATCCTTTCGAGAGAAAACTGTCCTGTGCCTTCTCTTTTGAGGCTACACACGTAGACATACACGCAACATGAAAGCTTTTCGACTTACAACGTGTTGTTTAGGAAAAACAAGATAATTTCGCACGATGCGGGATTTCCTTAAAACGTGATTTTCTGAAAAATTTTGACGAAAGAAAATTCTCCTTTTGGTTCTCTTTAGATGCTACATGTTAAGACGTACACGCCACAACAATTCTTTTCGAGATACAACGTGTAGTTTTGGAGATACAAGCTAATTTTGTACTATGCGTTATTTCTTCTCGTAAAGAGTTTCCAATGCGTACGCATATGTCTTTACTCTGCAAAACTGTATTTCCTTATGAAGTGGTATTCTTACATATCCTTTCGAGAGAAAACTGTCCTGTGCCTTCTCTTTTGAGGCTACACACTTAGACATACACGCAACATGAAAGCTTTTCGACTTACAACGTGTTGTTTAGGAAAAACAAGATAATTTCGCACGATGCGGGATTTCCTTAAAACGTGATTTTCTGAAAAATTTTGACGAAAGAAAATTCTCCTTTTGGTTCTCTTTAGATGCTACATGTTAAGACGTACACGCCACAACAATTCTTTTCGAGATACAACGTGTAGTTTTGGAGATACAAGCTAATTTTGTACTATGCGTTATTTCTTCTCGTAAAGAGTTTCCAATGCGTACGTATATGTCTTTACTCTGCAAAACTGTATTTCCTTATGAAGTGGTATTCTTACATATCCTTTCGAGAGAAAACTGTCCTGTGCCTTCTCTTTTGAGGCTACACACTTAGACATACACGCAACATGAAAGCTTTTCGACTTACAACGTGTTGTTTAGGAAAAACAAGATAATTTCGCACGATGCGGGATTTCCTTAAAACGTGATTTTCTGAAAAATTTTGACGAAAGAAAATTCTCCTTTTGGTTCTCTTTAGATGCTACATGTTAAGACGTACACGCCACAACAATTCTTTTCGAGATACAACGTGTAGTTTTGGAGATACAAGCTAATTTTGTACTATGCGTTATTTCTTCTCGTAAAGAGTTTCCAATGCGTACGTATATGTCTTTACTCTGCAAAACTGTATTTCCTCATGAAGTGGTATTCTTACATATCCTTTCGAGAGAAAACTGTCCTGTGCCTTCTCTTTTGAGGCTACACACGTAGACATACACGCAACATGAAAGCTTTTCGACTTACAACGTGTTGTTTAGGAAAAACAAGATAATTTCGCACGATGCGGGATTTCCTTAAAACGTGATTTTCTGAAAAATTTTGACGAAAGAAAATTCTCCTTTTGGTTCTCTTTAGATGCTACATGTTAAGACGTACACGCCACAACAATTCTTTTCGAGATACAACGTGTAGTTTTGGAGATACAAGCTAATTTTGTACTATGCGTTATTTCTTCTCATAAAGAGTTTCCAATGCGTACGTATCTGTCTTTACTCTGCAAAACTGTATTTCCTTATGAAGTGGTATTCTTACATATCCTTTCAAGAGAAAACTGTCCTGTGCCTTCTCTTTTGAGGCTACACACGTAGACATACACGCAACATGAAAGCTTTTCGACTTACAACGTGTTGTTTAGGAAAAACAAGATAATTTCGCACGATGCGGGATTTCCTTAAAACGTGATTTTCTGAAAAATTTTGACGAAAGAAAATTCTCCTTTTGGTTCTCTTTAGATGCTACATGTTAAGACGTACACGCCACAACAATTCTTTTCGAGATACAACGTGTAGTTTTGGAGATACAAGCTAATTTTGTACTATGCGTTATTTCTTCTCGTAAAGAGTTTCCAATGCGTACGTATATGTCTTTACTCTGCAAAACTGTATTTCCTTATGAAGTGGTATTCTTACATATCCTTTCAAGAGAAAACTGTCCTGTGCCTCCTCTTTTGAGGCTACACACTTAGACATACACGCAACATGAAAGCTTTTCGACTTACAACGTGTTGTTTAGGAAAAACAAGATAATTTCGCACGATGCGGGATTTCCTTAAAACGTGATTTTCTGAAAAATTTTGACGAAAGAAAATTCTCCTTTTGGTTCTCTTTAGATGCTACATGTTAAGACGTACACGCCACAACAATTCTTTTCGAGATACAACGTGTAGTTTTGGAGATACAAGCTAATTTTGTACTATGCGTTATTTCTTCTCGTAAAGAGTTTCCAATGCGTACGTATATGTCTTTACTCTGCAAAACTGTATTTCCTTATGAAGTGGTATTCTTACATATCCTTTCGAGAGAAAACTGTCCTGTGCCTTCTCTTTTGAGGCTACACACTTAGACATACACGCAACATGAAAGCTTTTCGACTTACAACGTATTGTTTAGGAAAAACAAGATAATTTCGCACGATGCGGGATTTCCTTAAAACGTGATTTTCTGAAAAATTTTGACGAAAGAAAATTCTCCTTTTGGTTCTCTTTAGATGCTACATGTTAAGACGTACACGCCACAACAATTCTTTTCGAGATACAACGTGTAGTTTTGGAGATACAAGCTAATTTTGTACTATGCGTTATTTCTTCTCGTAAAGAGTTTCCAATGCGTACGTATGTCTTTACTCTGCAAAACTGTATTTCCTTATGAAGTGGTATTCTTACATATCCTTTCGAGAGAAAACTGTCCTGTGCCTTCTCTTTTGAGGCTACACACGTAGACATACACGCAACATGAAAGCTTTTCGACTTACAACGTGTTGTTTAGGAAAAACAAGATAATTTCGCACGATGCGGGATTTCCTTAAAACGTGATTTTCTGAAAAATTTTGACGAAAGAAAATTCTCCTTTTGGTTCTCTTTAGATGCTACATGTTAAGACGTACACGCCACAACAATTCTTTTCGAGATACAACGTGTAGTTTTGGAGATACAAGCTAATTTTGTACTATGCGTTATTTCTTCTCGTAAAGAGTTTCCAATGCGTACGTATATGTCTTTACTCTGCAAAACTGTATTTCCTTATGAAGTGGTATTCTTACATATCCTTTCGAGAGAAAACTGTCCTGTGCCTTCTCTTTTGAGGCTACACACGTAGACATACACGCAACATGAAAGCTTTTCGACTTACAACCTGTTGTTTAGGAAAAACAAGATAATTTCGCACGATGCGGGATTTCCTTAAAACGTGATTTTCTGAAAAATTTTGACGAAAGAAAATTCTCCTTTTGGTTCTCTTTAGATGCTACATGTTAAGACATACACGCCACAACAATTCTTTTCGAGATACAACGTGTAGTATTGGAGATACAAGCTAATTTTGTACTATGCGTTATTTCTTCTCGTAAAGAGTTTCCAATGCTCATGAAGTGGTATTCTTACATATCCTTTCGAGAGAAAACTGTCCTGTGCCTTCTCTTTTGAGGCTACACACTTAGACATACACGCAACATGAAAGCTTTTCGACTTACAACGTGTTGTTTAGGAAAAACAAGATAATTCTCGCACGATGCGGGATTTCCTTAAAACGTGATTTTCTGAAAAATTTTGACGAAAGAAAATTCTCCTTTTGGTTCTCTTTAGATGCTACATGTTAAGACGTACACGCCACAACAATTCCTTTTCGAGATACAACGTGTAGTTTTGGAGATACAAGCTAATTTTGTACTATGCGTTATTTCTTCTCGTAAAGAGTTTCCAATGCGTACGTATATGTCTTTACTCTGCAAAACTGTATTTCCTCATGAAGTGGTATTCTTACATATCCTTTCGAGAGAAAACTGTCCTGTGCCTTCTCTTTTGAGGCTACACACTTAGACATACACGCAACATGAAAGCTTTTCGACTTACAACGTGTTGTTTAGGAAAAACAAGATAATTTCGCACGATGCGGATTTCCTTAAAACGTGATTTCTGAAAAATTTTGACGAAAGAAAATTCTCCTTTTGGTTCTCTTTAGATGCTACATGTTAAGACGTACACGCCACAACAAATTCTTTTCGAGATACAACGTGTAGTTTTGGAGATACAAGCTAATTTTGTACTATGCGTTATTTCTTCTCGTAAAGAGTTTCCAATGCGTACGTATATGTCTTTACTCTGGCAAAACTGTATTTCCTTATGAAGTGGTATTCTTACATATCCTTTCGAGAGAAAACTGTCCCTGTGCCTTCTCTTTTGAGGCTACACACTTAGACATACACGCAACATGAAAGCTTTTCGACTTACAACGTGTTGTTTTAGGGAAAAACAAGATAATTTCGCACGATGCGGGAATTTCCTTAAAACGTGATTTTCTGAAAAATTTTGACGAAAGAAAAATTCTCCTTTTTGGTTCTCTTTAAGATGCTACATGTTAAGACGTACACGCCACAACAATTCTTTTCGAGATACAACGTGTAGTTTTTGGAGATACAAGCTAATTTTGTACTATGCGTTATTTCTTCTCGTAAAGAGTTTCCAATGCGTACGTATATGTCTTTACTCTGCAAAACTGTATTTCCTTATGAAGTGGTATTCTTACATATCCTTTCGAGAGAAAACTGTCCTGTGCCTTCTCTTTTGAGGCTACACACGTAGACATACACGCAACATGAAAGCTTTTCGACTTACAACGAGTTGTTTAGGAAAAACAAGATAATTTCGCACGATGCGGGATTTCCTTAAAACGTGATTTTCTGAAAAATTTTGACGAAAGAAAATTCTCCTTTTGGTTCTCTTTAGATGCTACATGTTAAGACGTACACGCCACAAAACAATTCTTTTCGAGATACAACGTGTAGTTTTGGAGATACAAGCTAATTTTGTACTATGCGTTATTTCTTCTCGTAAAGAGTTTCCAATGCGTACGTATGTCTTTACTCTGCAAAACTGTATTTCCTCATGAAGTGGTATTCTTTACATATCCTTTCGAGAGAAAACTGTCCTGTGCCTTCTCTTTTTGAGGCTACACACGTAGACATACACGCAACATGAAAGCTTTTCGACTTACAACGTGTTGTTTAGGAAAAACAAGATAATTTCGCACGATGCGGGATTTCCTTAAAACGTGATTTTCTGAAAAATTTTGACGAAAGAAAATTCTCCTTTTGGTTCTCTTTAGATGCTACATGTTAAGACGTACACCGCCACAACAATTCTTTTCGAGATACAACGTGTAGTTTTGGAGATACAAGCTAATTTTGTACTATGCGTTATTTCTTCTCGTAAAGAGTTTCCAATGCGTACGTATATGTCTTTACTCTGCAAAACTGTATTTCCTTATGAAGTGGTATTCTTACATATCCTTTCGAGAGAAAACTGTCCTGTGCCTTCTCTTTGAGGCTACACACGTAGACATACACGCAACATGAAAGCTTTTCGACTTACAACGTGTTGTTTAGGAAAAACAAGATAATTTCGCACGATGCGGGATTTCCTTAAAACGTGATTTTCTGAAAAAATTTTGACGAAAGAAAATTCTCCTTTTGGTTCTCTTTAGATGCTACATGTTAAGACGTACACGCCACAACAATTCTTTTCGAGATACAACGTGTAGTTTTGGAGATACCAAGCTAATTTGGGTACTATGCGTTATTTCTTCTCGTAAAGAGTTTCCAATGCGTACGTATGTCCTTTACTCTGCAAAACTGTATTTCCTTATGAAGTGGTATTCTTACATATCCTTTCGAGAGAAACTGTCCTGTGCCTTCTCTTTTGAGGCTACACACGTAGACATACACGCAACATGAAAGCTTTTCGACTTACAACGTGTTGTTTAGGAAAAACAAGATAATTTCGCAACGATGCGGGATTTCCTTAAAACGTGATTTTCTGAAAAATTTTGACGAAAGAAAATTCTCCTTTTGGTTCTCTTTAGATGCTACATGTTAAGACGTACACGCCACAACAATTCTTTTCGAGATACAACGTGTAGTTTTGGAGATACAAGCTAATTTTGTACTATGCGTTATTTCTTCTCGTAAAGAGTTTCCAATGCGTACGTATATGTCTTTACTCTGCAAAACTGTATTTCCTTATGAAGTGGTATTCTTACATATCCTTTCGAGAGAAAACTGTCCTGTGCCTTCTCTTTTGAGGCTACACACTTAGACATACACGCAACATGAAAGCTTTTCGACTTACAACGTGTTGTTTAGGAAAAAACAAGATAATTTCGCACGATGCGGGATTTCCTTAAAACGTGATTTTCTGAAAAATTTTGACGAAAGAAAATTCTCCTTTTGGTTCTCTTTAGATGCTACATGTTAAGACGTACACGCCACAACAATTCTTTTCGAGATACAACGTGTAGTTTTGGAGATACAAGCTAATTTTGTACTATGCGTTATTTCTTCTCGTAAAGAGTTTCCAATGCGTACGTATATGTCTTTACTCTGCAAAACTGTATTTCCTTATGAAGTGGTATTCTTACATATCCTTTCGAGAGAAATACTGTCCTGTGCCTTCTCTTTTGAGGCTACACACTTAGACATACACGCAACATGAAAGCTTTTCGACTTACAACGTTGTTGTTTAGGAAAAACAAGATAATTTCGCACGATGCGGGATTTCCTTAAAACGTGATTTTCTGAAAAATTTTGACGAAAAGAAAATTCTCCTTTTGGTTCTCTTTAGGATGCTACATGTTAAGACGTACACGCCACAACAATTCTTTTCGAGATACAACGTGTAGTTTTTGGAGATACAAGCTAATTTTGTACTATGCGTTATTTCTTCTCGTAAAGAGTTTCCAATGCGTACGTATATGTCTTTACTCTGCAAAACTGTATTTCCTCATGAAGTGGTATTCTTACATATCCTTTCGAGAGGAAAACTGTCCTGTGCCTTCTCTTTTGAGGCTACACACTTAGACATACACGCAACATGAAAGCTTTTCGACTTACAACGTGTTTGTTTAGGAAAAACAAGATAATTCGCACGATGCGGGATTTCCTTAAAACGTGATTTTCTGAAAAATTTTGACGAAAGAAAATTCTCCTTTTGGTTCTCTTTAGATGCTACATGTTAAGACGTACACGCCACAACAATTCTTTTTCGAGATACAACGTGTAGTTTTGGAGATACAAGCTAATTTTGTACTATGCGTTATTTCTTCTCGTAAAGAGTTTCCAATGCGTACGTATATGTCTTTACTCTGCAAAACTGTATTTCCTCATGAAGTGGTATTCTTACATATCCTTTCGAGAGAAAACTGTCCTGTGCCTTCTCTTTTGAGGCTACACACTTAGACATACACGCAACATGAAAGCTTTTCGACTTACAACGTGTTGTTTAGGAAAAACAAGATAATTTCGCACGATGCGGGATTTCCTTAAAACGTGATTTTCTGAAAAATTTTGACGAAAGAAAATTCTCCTTTTGGTTCTCTTTAGATGCTACATGTTAAGACGTACACGCCACAACAATTCTTTTCGAGATACAACGTGTAGTTTGGAGATACAAGCTAATTTTGTACTATGCGTTATTTCTTCTCGTAAAGAGTTTCCAATGCGTACGTATATGTCTTTACTCTGCAAAACTGTATTTCCTTATGAAGTGGTATTCTTACATATCCTTTCGAGAGAAAACTGTCCTGTGCCTTCTCTTTTGAGGCTACACACTTAGACATACACGCAACATGAAAGCTTTTCGACTTACAACGTGTTGTTTAGGAAAAACAAGATAATTTCGCACGATGCGGGATTTCCTTAAAACGTGATTTTCTGAAAAATTTTGACGAAAGAAAATTCTCCTTTTGGTTCTCTTTAGATGCTACATGTTAAGACGTACACGCCACAACAATTCTTTTCGAGATACAACGTGTAGTTTTGGAGATACAAGCTAATTTTGTACTATGCGTTATTTCTTTCTCGTAAAGAGTTTCCAATGGCGTACGTATATGTCTTTACTCTGCAAAACTGTATTTCCTTATGAAGTGGTATTCTTACATATCCTTTCGAGAGAAAACTGTCCCTGTGCCTTCTCTTTTGAGGCTACACACGTAGACATACACGCAACATGGAAAGCTTTTCGACTTACAACGTGTTGTTTAGGAAAAACAAGATAATTTCGCACGATGCGGGATTTCCTTAAAACGTGATTTTCTGAAAAATTTTGACGAAAGAAAATTCTCCTTTTGGTTCTCTTTAGATGCTACATGTTAAGACGTACACAGCCACAACAATTCTTTTCGAGATACAACGTGTAGTTTTGGAGATACAAGCTAATTTTGTACTATGCGTTATTTCTTCTCGTAAAGAGTTTCCAATGCGTACGTATGTCTTTACTCTGCAAAACTGTATTTCCTCATGAAGTGGTATTCTTACATATCCTTTCGAGAGAAAACTGTCCTGTGCCTTCTCTTTTGAGGCTACACACGTAGACATACACGCAACATGAAAGCTTTTCGACTTACAAACGTGTTGTTTAGGAAAAACAAGATAATTTCGCACGATGCGGGATTTCCTTAAAACGTGATTTTCTGAAAAATTTTGACGAAAGAAAATTCTCCTTTTGGTTCTCTTTAGATGCTACATGTTAAGACGTACACGCCACAACAATTCTTTTCGAGATACAACGTGTAGTTTTGGAGATACAAGCTAATTTTGTACTATGCGTTATTTCTTCTCGTAAAGAGTTTCCAATGCGTACGTATATGTCTTTACTCTGCAAAACTGTATTTCCTTATGAAGTGGTATTCTTACATATCCTTTCGAGAGAAAACTGTCCTGTGCCTTCTCTTTTGAGGCTACACACGTAGACATACACGCAACATGAAAGCTTTTCGACTTACAACGTGTTGTTTAGGAAAAACAAGATAATTTCGCACGATGCGGGATTTCCTTAAAACGTGATTTTCCTGAAAAATTTTGACGAAGAAAATTCTCCTTTTGGTTCTCTTTAGATGCTACATGTTAAGGACGTACACGCCACAACAATTCTTTTCGAGATACAACGTGTAGTTTTGGAGATACAAGCTAATTTTGTACTATGCGTTATTTCTTCTCGTAAAGAGTTTCCAATGCGTACGTATGTCTTTACTCTGCAAAACTGTATTTCCTTATGAAGGGGTATTCCTTACATATCCTTTCGAGAGAAAACTGTCCTGTGCCTTCTCTTTTGAGGGCTACACACGTAGACATACACGCAACATGAAAGCTTTTCGACTTACAACGTGTTGTTTAGGAAAAACAAGATAATTTCGCACGATGCGGGATTTCCTTAAAACGTGATTTTCTGAAAAATTTTGACGAAAGAAAATTCTCCTTTTGGTTCTCTTTAGATGCTACATGTTAAGACGTACACGCCACAACAATTCTTTTCGAGATACAACGTGTAGTTTTGGAGATACAAGCTAATTTTGTACTATGCGTTATTTCTTCTCGTAAAGAGTTTCCAATGCGTACGTATATGTCTTTACTCTGCAAAACTGTATTTCCTTATGAAGTGGTATTCCTTACATATCCTTTCGAGAGAAAACTGTCCTGTGCCTTCTCTTTTGAGGCTACACACGTAGACATACACGCAACATGAAAGCTTTTCGACTTACAACCTGTTGTTTAGGAAAAACAAGATAATTTCGCACGATGCGGGATTTCCTTAAAACGTGATTTTCTGAAAAATTTTGACGAAAGAAATTCTCCTTTTGGTTCTCTTAAGATGCTACATGTTAAGACATACACGCCACAACAATTCTTTTCGAGATACAACGTGTAGTTTTGGAGATACAAGCTAATTTTGTACTATGCGTTATTCTTCTTCTCGTAAAGAGTTTCCAATGCGTACGTATATGTCTTTACTCTGCAAAACTGTATTTCCTTATGAAGTGGTATTCTTACATATCCTTTCGAGAGAAAACTGTCCTGTGCCTTCTCTTTTGAGGCTACACACTTAGACATACACGCAACATGAAAGCTTTTCGACTTACAACGTGTTGTTTAGGAAAAACAAGATAATTTCGCACGATGCGGGATTTCCTTAAAACGTGATTTTCTGAAAAATTTTGACGAAAGAAAATTCTCCTTTTGGTTCTCTTTAGATGCTACATGTTAAGACGTACACGCCACAACAATTCTTTTCGAGATACAACGTGTAGTTTTTGAGATACAAGCTAATTTTGTACTATGCGTTATTTCTTCTCGTAAAGAGTTTCCAATGCATACGTATATGTCTTTACTCTGCAAAACTGTATTTCCTCATGAAGTGGTATTCTTACATATCCTTTCGAGAGAAAAACTGTCCTGTGCCTTCTCTTTTGAGGCTACACACTTAGACATACACGCAACATGAAAGCTTTTCGACTTACAACGTGTTGTTTTAGGAAAAACAAGATAATTTCGCACGATGCGGGATTTCCTTAAAACGTGATTTTCTGAAAAATTTTGACGAAAGAAAATTCTCCTTTTTGGTTCTCTTTAGATGCTACATGTTAAGACGTACACGCCACAACAATTCTTTTCGAGATACAACGTGTAGTTTTGGAGATACAAGCTAATTTTGTACTATGCGTTATTTCTTCTCGTAAAGAGTTTCCAATGCGTACGTATATGTCTTTACTCTGCAAAACTGTATTTCCTTATGAAGTGGTATTCTTACATATCCTTTCGAGAGAAAAACTGTCCTGTGCCTTCTCTTTTGAGGCTACACACTTAGACATACACGCAACATGAAAGCTTTTCGACTTACAACGTGTTGTTTAGGAAAAACAAGATAATTTCGCACGATGCGGGATTTCCTTAAAACGTGATTTTCTGAAAAATTTTGACGAAAGAAAATTCTCCTTTTTGGTTCTCTTTAGATGCTACATGTTAAGACGTACACGCCACAACAATTCTTTTCGAGATACAACGTGTAGTTTTGGAGATACAAGCTAATTTTGTACTATGCGTTATTTCTTCTCGTAAAGAGTTTCCAATGCGTACGTATATGTCTTTACTCTGCAAAACTGTATTTCCTTATGAAGTGGTATTCGTACATATCCTTTCGAGAGAAAACTGTCCTGTGCCTTCTCTTTTGAGGCTACACACGTAGACATACACGCAACATGAAAGCTTTTCGACTTACAACGTGTTGTTTAGGAAAAACAAGATAATTTCGCACGATGCGGGATTTCCTTAAAACGTGATTTTCTGAAAAATTTTGACGAAAGAAAATTCTCCTTTTGGTTCTCTTTAGATGCTACATGTTAAGACGTACACGCCACAACAATTCTTTTCGAGATACAACGTGTAGTTTTGGAGATACAAGCTAATTTTGTACTATGCGTTATTTCTTCTCGTAAAGAGTTTCCAATGCGTACGTATATGTCTTTACTCTGCAAAACTGTATTTCCCTTATGAAGTGGTATTCTTACATATCCTTTCGAGAGAAAACTGTCCTGTGCCTTCTCTTTTGAGGCTACACACTTAGACATACACGTAACATGAAAGCTTTTCGACTTACAACGTGTTGTTTAGGAAAAACAACATAATTTCGCACGATGCGGGATTTCCTTAAAAACGTGATTTTCTGAAAAATTTTGACGAAAGAAAATTCTCTTTTTGGTTCTCTTTAGATGCTACATGTTAAGACGTACAGGCCACAACAATTCTTTTCGAGATACAACGTGTAGTTTTGGAGATACAAGCTAATTTTGTACTATGCGTTATTTCTTCTCGTAAAGAGTTTCCAATGCGTACGTATATGTCTTTACTCTGCAAAACTGTATTTCCTATGAAGTGGTATTCTTACATATCCTTTCGAGAGAAAACTGTCCTGTGCCTTCTCTTTTGAGGCTACACACGTAGACATACACGCAACATGAAAGCTTTTCGACTTACAACGTGTTGTTTAGGAAAAACAAGATAATTTCGCACGATGCGGGATTTCCTTAAAACGTGATTTTCTGAAAAATTTTGACGAAAGAAAATTCTCCTTTTGGTTCTCTTTAGATGCTACATGTTAAGACGTACACGCCACAACAATTCTTTTCGAGATACAACGTGTAGTTTTGGAGATACAAGCTAATTTTGTACTATGCGTTATTTCTTCTCGTAAAGAGTTTCCAATGCATACGTATATGTCTTTACTCTGCAAAACTGTATTTCCTCATGAAGTGGTATTCTTACATATCCTTTCGAGAGAAAACTGTCCTGTGCCTTCTCTTTTGAGGCTACACACTTAGACATGCACGCAACATGAAAGCTTTTCGACTTACAACGTGTTGTTTAGGAAAACAAGATAATTTCGCACGATGCGGGATTTCCTTAAAACGTGATTTTCTGAAAAATTTTGACGAAAGAAAATTCTCCTTTTGGTTCTCTTTAGATGCTACATGTTAAGACGTACACCGCCACAACAATTCTTTTCGAGATACAACGTGGTAGTTTTGGAGATACAAGCTAATTTTGTACTATGCGTTATTTCTTCTCGTAAAGAGTTTCCAATGCGTACGTATATGTCTTTACTCTGCAAAACTGTATTTCCTTATGAAGTGGTATTCTTACATATCCTTTCGAGAGAAAACTGTCCTGTGCCTTCTCTTTTGAGGCTACACACTTAGACATACACGCAACATGAAAGCTTTTCGACTTACAACGTGTTGTTTAGGAAAAACAAGATAATTTCGCACGATGCCGGGATTTCCTTAAAACGTGATTTTCTGAAAAATTTTGACGAAAGAAAATTCTCCTTTTGGTTCTCTTTAGATGCTACATGTTAAGACGTACACGCCACAACAATTCTTTTCGAGATACAACGTGAGTTTTGGAGATACAAGCTAATTTTGTACTATGCGGTTATTTCTTCTCGTAAAGAGTTTCCAATGCGTACGTATATGTCTTTACTCTGCAAAACTGTATTTCCTTATGAAGTGGTATTCTTACATATCCTTTCGAGAGAAAACTGTCCTGTGCCTTCTCTTTTGAGGCTACACACTTAGACATACACGCAACATGAAAGCTTTTCGACTTACAACGTGTTGTTTAGGAAAAACAAGATAATTTCGCACGATGCGGGATTTCCTTAAAACGTGATTTTCTGAAAAATTTTGACGAAAGAAAATTCTCCTTTTTGGTTCTCTTTAGATGCTACATGTTAAGACAGTACACGCCACAACAATTCTTTTCGAGATACAACGTGTAGTTTTGGAGATACAAGCTAATTTTGTACTATGCGTTATTTCTTCTCGTAAAGAGTTTCCAATGCGTACGTATATGTCTTTACTCTGCAAAACTGTATTTCCTTATGAAGTGGTATTCTTACATATCCTTTCGAGAGAAAACTGTCCTGTGCCTTCTCTTTTGAGGCTACACACTTAGACATACACGCAACATGAAAGCTTTTCGACTTACAACGTGTTGTTTAGGAAAAACAAGATAATTTCGCACGATGCGGGATTTCCTTAAAACGTGATTTTCTGAAAAATTTTGACGAAAGAAAATTCTCCTTTTGGTTCTCTTTAGATGCTACATGTTAAGCCGTACACGCCACAACAATTCTTTTCGAGATACAACGTGTAGTTTTGGAGATACAAGCTAATTTTGTACTATGCGTTATTTCTTCTCGTAAAGAGTTTCCAATGCGTACGTATATGTCTTTACTCTGCAAAACTGTATTTCCTCATGAAGTGGTATTCTTACATATCCTTTCGAGAGGAAAACTGTCCTGTGCCTTCTCTTTTGAGGCTACACACTTAGACCATACACGCAACATGAAAGCTTTTCGACTTACAACGTGTTCTTTAGGAAAAACAAGATAATTTCGCACGATGCGGGATTTCCTTAAAACGTGATTTTCTGAAAAATTTTGACGAAAGAAAATTCTCCTTTTGGTTCTCTTTAGATGCTACATGTTAAGACGTACACGCCACAACACAATTCTTTTCGAGATACAACGTGTAGTTTTGGAGATACAAGCTAATTTTGTACTATGCGTTATTTCTTCTCGTAAAGAGTTTCCAATGCGTACGTATATGTCCTTTACTCTGCAAAACTGTATTTCCTTATGAAAGTGGTATTCTTACATATCCTTTCGAGAGAAAACTGTCCTGTGCCTTCTCTTTTGAGGCTACACACTTAGACATACACGCAACATGAAAGCTTTTCGACTTACAACGTGTTGTTTAGGAAAAACAAGATAATTTCGCACGATGCGGGATTTCCTTAAAACGTGATTTTCTGAAAAATTTTGACGAAAGAAAATTCTCCTTTTGGTTCTCTTTAGATGCTACATGTTAAGACGTACACGCCACAACAATTCTTTTCGAGATACAACGTGTAGTTTTGGAGATACAAGCTAATTTTGTACTATGCGTTATTTCTTCTCGTAAAGAGTTTCCAATGCGTACGTATATGTCTTTACTCTGCAAAACTGTATTTTCCTTATGAAGTGGTATTCTTTACATATCCTTTCGAGAGAAAACTGTCCTGTGCCTTCTCTTTTGAGGCTACACACTTAGACATACCACGCAACATGAAAGCTTTTCGACTTACAACGTGTTGTTTAGGAAAAACAAGATAATTTCGCACGATGCGGGATTTCCTTAAAACGTGATTTTTCTGAAAAATTTTGACGAAAGAAAATTCTCCCTTTTGGTTCTCTTTAGATGCTACATGTTAAGACGTACAACGCCACAACAATTCTTTTCGAGATACAAACGTGTAGTTTTGGAGATACAAGCTAATTTTGTACTATGCGTTATTTCTTCTCGTAAAGAGTTTCCAATGCGTACGTATGTCTTTACTCTGCAAAACTGTATTTCCTTATGAAGTGGTATTCTTACATATCCTTTCGAGAGAAAACTGTCCTGTGCCTTCTCTTTTGAGGCTACACACGTAGACATACACGGCAACATGAAAGCTTTTCGACTTACAACGTGTTGTTTAGGAAAAAACAAGATAATTTCGCACGATGCGGGATTTCCTTAAAACGTGATTTTCTGAAAAATTTTGACGAAGAAAATTCTCCTTTTGGTTCTCTTTAGATGCTACAGGTTAAGACGTACACGCCACAACAATTCTTTTCGAGATACAACGTGTAGTTTTGGAGATACAAGCTAATTTGTACTACTGCGTTATTTCTTCTCGTAAAGAGTTTCCAATGCGTACGTATATGTCTTTACTCTGCAAAACTGTATTTCCTTATGAAGTGGTATTCTTACATATCCTTTCGAGAGAAAACTGTCCTGTGCCTTCTCTTTTGAGGCTACACACGTAGACATACACGCAACATGAAAGCTTTTCGACTTACAACGTGTTGTTTAGGAAAAACAAGATAATTTCGCAGGATGCGGGATTTCCTTAAAACGTGATTTTCTGAAAAATTTTGACGAAAGAAAATTCTCCTTTTGGTTCTCTTTAGATGCTACATGTTAAGACGTACACGCCACAACAATTCTTTTCGAGATACAACGTGTAGTTTTGGAGATACAAGCTAATTTGTGTACTATGCGTTATTTCTTCTCGTAAAGAGTTTTCCAATGGCGTACGTATATGTCTTTACTCTGCAAAAACTGTATTTTCCTTATGAAGTGGTATTCTTACATATCCTTTCGAGAGAAAACTGTCCTGTGCCTTCTCTTTTGAGGCTACACACGTAGACATACACGCAACATGAAAGCTTTTCGACTTACAACGTATTGTTTAGGAAAAACAAGATAATTTCGCACGATGCGGGATTTCCTTAAAACGTGATTTTCTGAAAAATTTTGACGAAAGAAAATTCTCCTTTTGGTTCTCTTTAGATGCTACATGTTAAGACGTACACGCCACAACAATTCTTTTCGAGATACACCGTGTAGTTTTGGAGATACAAGCTAATTTTGTACTATGCGTTATTTCTTCTCGTAAAGAGTTTCCAATGCGTACGTATATGTCTTTACTCTGCAAAACTGTATTTCCTTATGAAGTGGTATTCTTACATATCCTTTCGAGAGAAAACTGTCCTGTGCCTTCTCTTTTGAGGCTACACACTTAGACATACACGCAACATGAAAGCTTTTCGACTTACAACGTGTTGTTTAGGAAAAACAAGATAATTTCGCACGATGCGGGATTTCCTTAAAACGTGATTTTCTGAAAAATTTTGACGAAAGAAAATTCTCCTTTTGGTTCTCTTTAGATGCTACATGTTAAGACGTACACGCCACAACAATTCTTTTCGAGATACAACGTGTAGTTTTGGAGATACAAGCTAATTTTGTACTATGCGTTATTTCTTCTCGTAAAGAGTTTCCAATGCGTACGTATATGTCTTTACTCTGCAAAACTGTATTTCCTTATGAAGTGGTATTCTTACATATCCTTTCGAGAGAAAACTGTCCTGTGCCTTCTCTTTTGAGGCTACACACTTAGACATACACGCAACATGAAAGCTTTTCGACTTACAACGTGTTGTTTAGGAAAAACAAGATAATTTCGCACGATGCGGGATTTCCTTAAAACGTGATTTTCTGAAAAATTTTGACGAAAGAAAATTCTCCTTTTGGTTCTCTTTAGATGCTACATGTTAAGCCGTACACGCCACAACAATTCTTTTCGAGATACAACGTGTAGTTTTGGAGATACAAGCTAATTTTGTACTATGCGTTATTTCTTCTCGTAAAGAGTTTCCAATGCGT
The DNA here is from genome assembly GCF_947179515.1 of Apodemus sylvaticus. Lineage (NCBI taxonomy): Eukaryota > Metazoa > Chordata > Mammalia > Rodentia > Muridae > Apodemus > Apodemus sylvaticus. Next base: position 769,882 of record NW_026263075.1, on the reverse strand, counting down.
ACGTATATGTCTTTACTCTGCAAAACTGTATTTCCTCATGAAGTGGTATTCTTACATATCCTTTCGAGAGAAAACTGTCCTGTGCCTTCTCTTTTGAGGCTACACACTTAGACATACACGCAACATGAAAGCTTTTCGACTTACAACGTGTTCTTTAGGAAAAACAAGATAATTTCGCACGATGCGGGATTTCCTTAAAACGTGATTTTCTGAAAAATTTTGACGAAAGAAAATTCTCCTTTTGGTTCTCTTTAGATGCTACATGTTAAGACGTACACGCCACAACAATTCTTTTCGAGATACAACGTGTAGTTTTGGAGATACAAGCTAATTTTGTACTATGCGTTATTTCTTCTCGTAAAGAGTTTCCAATGCGTACGTATATGTCTTTACTCTGCAAAACTGTATTTCCTTATGAAGTGGTATTCTTACATATCCTTTCGAGAGAAAACTGTCCTGTGCCTTCTCTTTTGAGGCTACACACTTAGACATACACGCAACATGAAAGCTTTTCGACTTACAACGTGTTGTTTAGGAAAAACAAGATAATTTCGCACGATGCGGGATTTCCTTAAAACGTGATTTTCTGAAAAATTTTGACGAAAGAAAATTCTCCTTTTGGTTCTCTTTAGATGCTACATGTTAAGACGTACACGCCACAACAATTCTTTTCGAGATACAACGTGTAGTTTTGGAGATACAAGCTAATTTTGTACTATGCGTTATTTCTTCTCGTAAAGAGTTTCCAATGCGTACGTATATGTCTTTACTCTGCAAAACTGTATTTCCTTATGAAGTGGTATTCTTACATATCCTTTCGAGAGAAAACTGTCCTGTGCCTTCTCTTTTGAGGCTACACACTTAGACATACACGCAACATGAAAGCTTTTCGACTTACAACGTGTTGTTTAGGAAAAACAAGATAATTTCGCACGATGCGGGATTTCCTTAAAACGTGATTTTCTGAAAAATTTTGACGAAAGAAAATTCTCCTTTTGGTTCTCTTTAGATGCTACATGTTAAGACGTACACGCCACAACAATTCTTTTCGAGATACAACGTGTAGTTTTGGAGATACAAGCTAATTTTGTACTATGCGTTATTTCTTCTCGTAAAGAGTTTCCAATGCGTACGTATGTCTTTACTCTGCAAAACTGTATTTCCTTATGAAGTGGTATTCTTACATATCCTTTCGAGAGAAAACTGTCCTGTGCCTTCTCTTTTGAGGCTACACACGTAGACATACACGCAACATGAAAGCTTTTCGACTTACAACGTGTTGTTTAGGAAAAACAAGATAATTTCGCACGATGCGGGATTTCCTTAAAACGTGATTTTCTGAAAAATTTTGACGAAAGAAAATTCTCCTTTTGGTTCTCTTTAGATGCTACATGTTAAGACGTACACGCCACAACAATTCTTTTCGAGATACAACGTGTAGTTTTGGAGATACAAGCTAATTTTGTACTATGCGTTATTTCTTCTCGTAAAGAGTTTCCAATGCGTACGTATATGTCTTTACTCTGCAAAACTGTATTTCCTTATGAAGTGGTATTCTTACATATCCTTTCGAGAGAAAACTGTCCTGTGCCTTCTCTTTTGAGGCTACACACGTAGACATACACGCAACATGAAAGCTTTTCGACTTACAACGTGTTGTTTAGGAAAAACAAGATAATTTCGCAGGATGCGGGATTTCCTTAAAACGTGATTTTCTGAAAAATTTTGACGAAAGAAAATTCTCCTTTTGGTTCTCTTTAGATGCTACATGTTAAGACGTACACGCCACAACAATTCTTTTCGAGATACAACGTGTAGTTTTGGAGATACAAGCTAATTTTGTACTATGCGTTATTTCTTCTCGTAAAGAGTTTCCAATGCGTACGTATATGTCTTTACTCTGCAAAACTGTATTTCCTTATGAAGTGGTATTCTTACATATCCTTTCGAGAGAAAACTGTCCTGTGCCTTCTCTTTTGAGGCTACACACGTAGACATACACGCAACATGAAAGCTTTTCGACTTACAACGTATTGTTTAGGAAAAACAAGATAATTTCGCACGATGCGGGATTTCCTTAAAACGTGATTTTCTGAAAAATTTTGACGAAAGAAAATTCTCCTTTTGGTTCTCTTTAGATGCTACATGTTAAGACGTACACGCCACAACAATTCTTTTCGAGATACAACGTTTAGTTTTGGAGATACAAGCTAATTTTGTACTATGCGTTATTTCTTCTCGTAAAGAGTTTCCAATGCGTACGTATATGTCTTTACTCTGCAAAACTGTATTTCCTTATGAAGTGGTATTCTTACATATCCTTTCGAGAGAAAACTGTCCTGTGCCTTCTCTTTTGAGGCTACACACGTAGACATACACGCAACATGAAAGCTTTTCGACTTACAACGTGTTGTTTAGGAAAAACAAGATAATTTCGCAGGATGCGGGATTTCCTTAAAACGTGATTTTCTGAAAAATTTTGACGAAAGAAAATTCTCCTTTTGGTTCTCTTTAGATGCTACATGTTAAGACGTACACGCCACAACAATTCTTTTCGAGATACAACGTGTAGTTTTGGAGATACAAGCTAATTTTGTACTATGCGTTATTTCTTCTCGTAAAGAGTTTCCAATGCGTACGTATATGTCTTTACTCTGCAAAACTGTATTTCCTTATGAAGTGGTATTCTTACATATCCTTTCGAGAGAAAACTGTCCTGTGCCTTCTCTTTTGAGGCTACACACGTAGACATACACGCAACATGAAAGCTTTTCGACTTACAACGTGTTGTTTAGGAAAAACAAGATAATTTCGCACGATGCGGGATTTCCTTAAAACGTGATTTTCTGAAAAATTTTGACGAAAGAAAATTCTCCTTTTGGTTCTCTTTAGATGCTACATGTTAAGACGTACACGCCACAACAATTCTTTTCGAGATACAACGTGTAGTTTTGGAGATACAAGCTAATTTTGTACTATGCGTTATTTCTTCTCGTAAAGAGTTTCCAATGCGTACGTATATGTCTTTACTCTGCAAAACTGTATTTCCTTATGAAGTGGTATTCTTACATATCCTTTCGAGAGAAAACTGTCCTGTGCCTTCTCTTTTGAGGCTACACACGTAGACATACACGCAACATGAAAGCTTTTCGACTTACAACGTGTTGTTTAGGAAAAACAAGATAATTTCGCACGATGCGGGATTTCCTTAAAACGTGATTTTCTGAAAAATTTTGACGAAAGAAAATTCTCCTTTTGGTTCTCTTTAGATGCTACATGTTAAGACGTACACGCCACAACAATTCTTTTCGAGATACAACGTGTAGTTTTGGAGATACAAGCTAATTTTGTACTATGCGTTATTTCTTCTCGTAAAGAGTTTCCAATGCGTACGTATATGTCTTTACTCTGCAAAACTGTATTTCCTTATGAAGTGGTATTCTTACATATCCTTTCGAGAGAAAACTGTCCTGTGCCTTCTCTTTTGAGGCTACACACGTAGACATACACGCAACATGAAAGCTTTTCGACTTACAACGTATTGTTTAGGAAAAACAAGATAATTTCGCACGATGCGGGATTTCCTTAAAACGTGATTTTCTGAAAAATTTTGACGAAAGAAAATTCTCCTTTTGGTTCTCTTTAGATGCTACATGTTAAGACGTACACGCCACAACAATTCTTTTCGAGATACAACGTGTAGTTTTGGAGATACAAGCTAATTTTGTACTATGCGTTATTTCTTCTCGTAAAGAGTTTCCAATGCGTACGTATATGTCTTTACTCTGCAAAACTGTATTTCCTTATGAAGTGGTATTCTTACATATCCTTTCGAGAGAAAACTGTCCTGTGCCTTCTCTTTTGAGGCTACACACGTAGACATACACGCAACATGAAAGCTTTTCGACTTACAACGTGTTGTTTAGGAAAAACAAGATAATTTCGCACGATGCGGGATTTCCTTAAAACGTGATTTTCTGAAAAATTTTGACGAAAGAAAATTCTCCTTTTGGTTCTCTTTAGATGCTACATGTTAAGACGTACACGCCACAACAATTCTTTTCGAGATACAACGTGTAGTTTTGGAGATACAAGCTAATTTTGTACTATGCGTTATTTCTTCTCGTAAAGAGTTTCCAATGCGTACGTATATGTCTTTACTCTGCAAAACTGTATTTCCTTATGAAGTGGTATTCTTACATATCCTTTCGAGAGAAAACTGTCCTGTGCCTTCTCTTTTGAGGCTACACACGTAGACATACACGCAACATGAAAGCTTTTCGACTTACAACGTATTGTTTAGGAAAAACAAGATAATTTCGCACGATGCGGGATTTCCTTAAAACGTGATTTTCTGAAAAATTTTGACGAAAGAAAATTCTCCTTTTGGTTCTCTTTAGATGCTACATGTTAAGACGTACACGCCACAACAATTCTTTTCGAGATACAACGTGTAGTTTTGGAGATACAAGCTAATTTTGTACTATGCGTTATTTCTTCTCGTAAAGAGTTTCCAATGCGTACGTATATGTCTTTACTCTGCAAAACTGTATTTCCTTATGAAGTGGTATTCTTACATATCCTTTCGAGAGAAAACTGTCCTGTGCCTTCTCTTTTGAGGCTACACACGTAGACATACACGCAACATGAAAGCTTTTCGACTTACAACGTGTTGTTTAGGAAAAACAAGATAATTTCGCACGATGCGGGATTTCCTTAAAACGTGATTTTCTGAAAAATTTTGACGAAAGAAAATTCTCCTTTTGGTTCTCTTTAGATGCTACATGTTAAGACGTACACGCCACAACAATTCTTTTCGAGATACAACGTGTAGTTTTGGAGATACAAGCTAATTTTGTACTATGCGTTATTTCTTCTCGTAAAGAGTTTCCAATGCGTACGTATATGTCTTTACTCTGCAAAACTGTATTTCCTTATGAAGTGGTATTCTTACATATCCTTTCGAGAGAAAACTGTCCTGTGCCTTCTCTTTTGAGGCTACACACTTAGACATACACGCAACATGAAAGCTTTTCGACTTACAACGTGTTGTTTAGGAAAAACAAGATAATTTCGCACGATGCGGGATTTCCTTAAAACGTGATTTTCTGAAAAATTTTGACGAAAGAAAATTCTCCTTTTGGTTCTCTTTAGATGCTACATGTTAAGACGTACACGCCACAACAATTCTTTTCGAGATACAACGTGTAGTTTTGGAGATACAAGCTAATTTTGTACTATGCGTTATTTCTTCTCGTAAAGAGTTTCCAATGCGTACGTATATGTCTTTACTCTGCAAAACTGTATTTCCTTATGAAGTGGTATTCTTACATATCCTTTCGAGAGAAAACTGTCCTGTGCCTTCTCTTTTGAGGCTACACACTTAGACATACACGCAACATGAAAGCTTTTCGACTTACAACGTGTTGTTTAGGAAAAACAAGATAATTTCGCATGATGCGGGATTTCCTTAAAACGTGATTTTCTGAAAAATTTTGACGAAAGAAAATTCTCCTTTTGGTTCTCTTTAGATGCTACATGTTAAGACGTACACGCCACAACAATTCTTTTCGAGATACAACGTGTAGTTTTGGAGATACAAGCTAATTTTGTACTATGCGTTATTTCTTCTCTTAAAGAGTTTCCAATGCGTACGTGTATGTCTTTACTCTGCAAAACTGTATTTCCTTATGAAGTGGTATTCTTACATATCCTTTCGAGAGAAAACTGTCCTGTGCCTTCTCTTTTGAGGCTACACACTTAGACATACACGCAACATGAAAGCTTTTCGACTTACAACGTGTTGTTTAGGAAAAACAAGATAATTTCGCACGATGCGGGATTTCCTTAAAACGTGATTTTCTGAAAAATTTTGACGAAAGAAAATTCTCCTTTTGGTTCTCTTTAGATGCTACATGTTAAGACGTACACACCACAACAATTCTTTTCTAGATACAACGTGTAGTTTTGGAGATACAAGCTAATTTTGTACTATGCGTTATTTCTTCTCGTAAAGAGTTTCCAATGCGTACGTGTATGTCTTTACTCTGCAAAACTGTATTTCCTTATGAAGTGGTATTCTTACATATCCTTTCGAGAGAAAACTGTCCTGTGCCTTCTCTTTTGAGGCTACACACGTAGACATACACGCAACATGAAAGCTTTTCGACTTACAACGTGTTGTTTAGGAAAAACAAGATAATTTCGCACAATGCGGGATTTCCTTAAAACGTGATTTTCTGAAAAATTTTGACGAAAGAAAATTCTCCTTTTGGTTCTCTTTAGATGCTACATGTTAAGACGTACACGCCACAACAATTCTTTTCGAGATACAACGTGTAGTTTTGGAGATACAAGCTAATTTTGTACTATGCGTTATTTCTTCTCGTAAAGAGTTTCCAATGCGTACGTATATGTCTTTACTCTGCAAAACTGTATTTCCTTATGAAGTGGTATTCTTACATATCCTTTCGAGAGAAAACTGTCCTGTGCCTTCTCTTTTGAGGCTACACACGTAGACATACACGCAACATGAAAGCTTTTCGACTTACAACGTGTTGTTTAGGAAAAACAAGATAATTTCGCACGATGCGGGATTTCCTTAAAACGTGATTTTCTGAAAAATTTTGACGAAAGAAAATTCTCCTTTTGGTTCTCTTTAGATGCTACATGTTAAGACGTACACGCCACAACAATTCTTTTCGAGATACAACGTGTAGTTTTGGAGATACAAGCTAATTTTGTACTATGCGTTATTTCTTCTCTTAAAGAGTTTCCAATGCGTACGTATATGTCTTTACTCTGCAAAACTGTATTTCCTTATGAAGTGGTATTCTTACATATCCTTTCGAGAGAAAACTGTCCTGTGCCTTCTCTTTTGAGGCTACACACTTAGACATACACGCAACATGAAAGCTTTTCGACTTACAACGTGTTATTTAGGAAAAACAAGATAATTTCGCATGATGCGGGATTTCCTTAAAACGTGATTTTCTGAAAAATTTTGACGAAAGAAAATTCTCCTTTTGGTTCTCTTTCGATGCTACATGTTAAGACGTACACGCCACAACAATTCTTTTCGAGATACAACGTGTAGTTTTGGAGATACAAGCTAATTTTGTACTATGCGTTATTTCTTCTCGTAAAGAGTTTCCAATGCGTACGTATATGGCTTTACTCTGCAAAACTGTATTTCCTCATGAAGTGGTATTCTTACATATCCTTTCGAGAGAAAACTGTCCTGTGCCTTCTCTTTTGAGGCTACACACTTAGACATACACGCAACATGAAAGCTTTTCGACTTACAACGTGTTGTTTAGGAAAAACAAGATAATTTCGCACGATGCGGGATTTCCTTAAAACGTGATTTTCTGAAAAATTTTGACGAAAGAAAATTCTCCTTTTGGTTCTCTTTAGATGCTACATGTTAAGACGTACACGCCACAACAATTCTTTTCGAGATACATCGTGTAGTTTTGGAGATACAAGCTAATTTTGTACTATGCGTTATTTCTTCTCGTAAAGAGTTTCCAATGCGTACGCATATGTCTTTACTCTGCAAAACTGTATTTCCTTATGAAGTGGTATTCTTACATATCCTTTCGAGAGAAAACTGTCCTGTGCCTTCTCTTTTGAGGCTACACACTTAGACATACACGCAACATGAAAGCTTTTCGACTTACAACGTGTTGTTTAGGAAAAACAAGATAATTTCGCACGATGCGGGATTTCCTTAAAACGTGATTTTCTGAAAAATTTTGACGAAAGAAAATTCTCCTTTTGGTTCTCTTTAGATGCTACATGTTAAGACGTACACGCCACAACAATTCTTTTTGAGATACAACGTGTAGTTTTGGAGATACAAGCTAATTTTGTACTATGCGTTATTTCTTCTCGTAAAGAGTTTCCAATGCGTACGTATATGTCTTTACTCTGCAAAACTGTATTTCCTTATGAAGTGGTATTCTTACATATCCTTTCGAGAGAAAACTGTCCTGTGCCTTCTCTTTTGAGGCTACACACTTAGACATACACGCAACATGAAAGCTTTTCGACTTACAACGTGTTGTTTAGGAAAAACAAGATAATTTCGCACGATGCGGGATTTCCTTAAAACGTGATTTTCTGAAAAATTTTAACGAAAGAAAATTCTCCTTTTGGTTCTCTTTAGATGCTACATGTTAAGACGTACACGCCACAACAATTCTTTTCGAGATACAACGTGTAGTTTTGGAGATACAAGCTAATTTTGTACTATGCGTTATTTCTTCTCTTAAAGAGTTTCCAATGCGTACGCATATGTCTTTACTCTGCAAAACTGTATTTCCTCATGAAGTGGTATTCTTACATATCCTTTCGAGAGAAAACTGTCCTGTGCCTTCTCTTTTGAGGCTACACACGTAGACATACACGCAACATGAAAGCTTTTCGACTTACAACGTGTTGTTTAGGAAAAACAAGATAATTTCGCACGACGCGGGATTTCCTTAAAACGTGATTTTCTGAAAAATTTTGACGAAAGAAAATTCTCCTTTTGGTTCTCTTTAGATGCTACATGTTAAGACGTACACGCCACAACAATTCTTTTCGAGATACAACGTGTAGTTTTGGAGATACAAGCTAATTTTGTACTATGCGTTATTTCTTCTCGTAAAGAGTTTCCAATGCGTACGTATATGTCTTTACTCTGCAAAACTGTATTTCCTTATGAAGTGGTATTCTTACATATCCTTTCGAGAGAAAACTGTCCTGTGCCTTCTCTTTTGAGGCTACACACGTAGACATACACGCAACATGAAAGCTTTTCGACTTACAACGTGTTGTTTAGGAAAAACAAGATAATTTCGCACGATGCGGGATTTCCTTAAAACGTGATTTTCTGAAAAATTTTGACGAAAGAAAATTCTCCTTTTGGTTCTCTTTAGATGCTACATGTTAAGACGTACACGCCACAACAATTCTTTTCGAGATACAACGTGTAGTTTTGGAGATACAAGCTAATTTTGTACTATGCGTTATTTCTTCTCTTAAAGAGTTTCCAATGCGTACGTATATGTCTTTACTCTGCAAAACTGTATTTCCTTATGAAGTGGTATTCTTACATATCCTTTCGAGAGAAAACTGTCCTGTGCCTTCTCTTTTGAGGCTACACACTTAGACATACACGCAACATGAAAGCTTTTCGACTTACAACGTGTTATTTAGGAAAAACAAGATAATTTCGCACGATGCGGGATTTCCTTAAAACGTGATTTTCTGAAAAATTTTGACGAAAGAAAATTCTCCTTTTGGTTCTCTTTCGATGCTACATGTTAAGACGTACACGCCACAACAATTCTTTTCGAGATACAACGTGTAGTTTTGGAGATACAAGCTAATTTTGTACTATGCGTTATTTCTTCTCGTAAAGAGTTTCCAATGCGTACGTATATGTCTTTACTCTGCAAAACTGTATTTCCTTATGAAGTGGTATTCTTACATATCCTTTCGAGAGAAAACTGTCCTGTGCCTTCTCTTTTGAGGCTACACACGTAGACATACACGCAACATGAAAGCTTTTCGACTTACAACGTATTGTTTAGGAAAAACAAGATAATTTCGCACGATGCGGGATTTCCTTAAAACGTGATTTTCTGAAAAATTTTGACGAAAGAAAATTCTCCTTTTGGTTCTCTTTAGATGCTACATGTTAAGACGTACACGCCACAACAATTCTTTTCGAGATACAACGTTTAGTTTTGGAGATACAAGCTAATTTTGTACTATGCGTTATTTCTTCTCGTAAAGAGTTTCCAATGCGTACGTATATGTCTTTACTCTGCAAAACTGTATTTCCTTATGAAGTGGTATTCTTACATATCCTTTCGAGAGAAAACTGTCCTGTGCCTTCTCTTTTGAGGCTACACACGTAGACATACACGCAACATGAAAGCTTTTCGACTTACAACGTGTTGTTTAGGAAAAACAAGATAATTTCGCAGGATGCGGGATTTCCTTAAAACGTGATTTTCTGAAAAATTTTGACGAAAGAAAATTCTCCTTTTGGTTCTCTTTAGATGCTACATGTTAAGACGTACACGCCACAACAATTCTTTTCGAGATACAACGTGTAGTTTTGGAGATACAAGCTAATTTTGTACTATGCGTTATTTCTTCTCGTAAAGAGTTTCCAATGCGTACGTATATGTCTTTACTCTGCAAAACTGTATTTCCTTATGAAGTGGTATTCTTACATATCCTTTCGAGAGAAAACTGTCCTGTGCCTTCTCTTTTGAGGCTACACACGTAGACATACACGCAACATGAAAGCTTTTCGACTTACAACGTGTTGTTTAGGAAAAACAAGATAATTTCGCACGATGCGGGATTTCCTTAAAACGTGATTTTCTGAAAAATTTTGACGAAAGAAAATTCTCCTTTTGGTTCTCTTTAGATGCTACATGTTAAGACGTACACGCCACAACAATTCTTTTCGAGATACAACGTGTAGTTTTGGAGATACAAGCTAATTTTGTACTATGCGTTATTTCTTCTCGTAAAGAGTTTCCAATGCGTACGTATATGTCTTTACTCTGCAAAACTGTATTTCCTTATGAAGTGGTATTCTTACATATCCTTTCGAGAGAAAACTGTCCTGTGCCTTCTCTTTTGAGGCTACACACGTAGACATACACGCAACATGAAAGCTTTTCGACTTACAACGTGTTGTTTAGGAAAAACAAGATAATTTCGCACGATGCGGGATTTCCTTAAAACGTGATTTTCTGAAAAATTTTGACGAAAGAAAATTCTCCTTTTGGTTCTCTTTAGATGCTACATGTTAAGACGTACACGCCACAACAATTCTTTTCGAGATACAACGTGTAGTTTTGGAGATACAAGCTAATTTTGTACTATGCGTTATTTCTTCTCGTAAAGAGTTTCCAATGCGTACGTATATGTCTTTACTCTGCAAAACTGTATTTCCTTATGAAGTGGTATTCTTACATATCCTTTCGAGAGAAAACTGTCCTGTGCCTTCTCTTTTGAGGCTACACACGTAGACATACACGCAACATGAAAGCTTTTCGACTTACAACGTATTGTTTAGGAAAAACAAGATAATTTCGCACGATGCGGGATTTCCTTAAAACGTGATTTTCTGAAAAATTTTGACGAAAGAAAATTCTCCTTTTGGTTCTCTTTAGATGCTACATGTTAAGACGTACACGCCACAACAATTCTTTTCGAGATACAACGTGTAGTTTTGGAGATACAAGCTAATTTTGTACTATGCGTTATTTCTTCTCGTAAAGAGTTTCCAATGCGTACGTATATGTCTTTACTCTGCAAAACTGTATTTCCTTATGAAGTGGTATTCTTACATATCCTTTCGAGAGAAAACTGTCCTGTGCCTTCTCTTTTGAGGCTACACACGTAGACATACACGCAACATGAAAGCTTTTCGACTTACAACGTGTTGTTTAGGAAAAACAAGATAATTTCGCACGATGCGGGATTTCCTTAAAACGTGATTTTCTGAAAAATTTTGACGAAAGAAAATTCTCCTTTTGGTTCTCTTTAGATGCTACATGTTAAGACGTACACGCCACAACAATTCTTTTCGAGATACAACGTGTAGTTTTGGAGATACAAGCTAATTTTGTACTATGCGTTATTTCTTCTCGTAAAGAGTTTCCAATGCGTACGTATATGTCTTTACTCTGCAAAACTGTATTTCCTTATGAAGTGGTATTCTTACATATCCTTTCGAGAGAAAACTGTCCTGTGCCTTCTCTTTTGAGGCTACACACGTAGACATACACGCAACATGAAAGCTTTTCGACTTACAACGTATTGTTTAGGAAAAACAAGATAATTTCGCACGATGCGGGATTTCCTTAAAACGTGATTTTCTGAAAAATTTTGACGAAAGAAAATTCTCCTTTTGGTTCTCTTTAGATGCTACATGTTAAGACGTACACGCCACAACAATTCTTTTCGAGATACAACGTGTAGTTTTGGAGATACAAGCTAATTTTGTACTATGCGTTATTTCTTCTCGTAAAGAGTTTCCAATGCGTACGTATATGTCTTTACTCTGCAAAACTGTATTTCCTTATGAAGTGGTATTCTTACATATCCTTTCGAGAGAAAACTGTCCTGTGCCTTCTCTTTTGAGGCTACACACGTAGACATACACGCAACATGAAAGCTTTTCGACTTACAACGTGTTGTTTAGGAAAAACAAGATAATTTCGCACGATGCGGGATTTCCTTAAAACGTGATTTTCTGAAAAATTTTGACGAAAGAAAATTCTCCTTTTGGTTCTCTTTAGATGCTACATGTTAAGACGTACACGCCACAACAATTCTTTTCGAGATACAACGTGTAGTTTTGGAGATACAAGCTAATTTTGTACTATGCGTTATTTCTTCTCGTAAAGAGTTTCCAATGCGTACGTATATGTCTTTACTCTGCAAAACTGTATTTCCTTATGAAGTGGTATTCTTACATATCCTTTCGAGAGAAAACTGTCCTGTGCCTTCTCTTTTGAGGCTACACACTTAGACATACACGCAACATGAAAGCTTTTCGACTTACAACGTGTTGTTTAGGAAAAACAAGATAATTTCGCACGATGCGGGATTTCCTTAAAACGTGATTTTCTGAAAAATTTTGACGAAAGAAAATTCTCCTTTTGGTTCTCTTTAGATGCTACATGTTAAGACGTACACGCCACAACAATTCTTTTCGAGATACAACGTGTAGTTTTGGAGATACAAGCTAATTTTGTACTATGCGTTATTTCTTCTCGTAAAGAGTTTCCAATGCGTACGTATATGTCTTTACTCTGCAAAACTGTATTTCCTTATGAAGTGGTATTCTTACATATCCTTTCGAGAGAAAACTGTCCTGTGCCTTCTCTTTTGAGGCTACACACTTAGACATACACGCAACATGAAAGCTTTTCGACTTACAACGTGTTGTTTAGGAAAAACAAGATAATTTCGCATGATGCGGGATTTCCTTAAAACGTGATTTTCTGAAAAATTTTGACGAAAGAAAATTCTCCTTTTGGTTCTCTTTAGATGCTACATGTTAAGACGTACACGCCACAACAATTCTTTTCGAGATACAACGTGTAGTTTTGGAGATACAAGCTAATTTTGTACTATGCGTTATTTCTTCTCTTAAAGAGTTTCCAATGCGTACGTGTATGTCTTTACTCTGCAAAACTGTATTTCCTTATGAAGTGGTATTCTTACATATCCTTTCGAGAGAAAACTGTCCTGTGCCTTCTCTTTTGAGGCTACACACTTAGACATACACGCAACATGAAAGCTTTTCGACTTACAACGTGTTGTTTAGGAAAAACAAGATAATTTCGCACGATGCGGGATTTCCTTAAAACGTGATTTTCTGAAAAATTTTGACGAAAGAAAATTCTCCTTTTGGTTCTCTTTAGATGCTACATGTTAAGACGTACACACCACAACAATTCTTTTCTAGATACAACGTGTAGTTTTGGAGATACAAGCTAATTTTGTACTATGCGTTATTTCTTCTCGTAAAGAGTTTCCAATGCGTACGTGTATGTCTTTACTCTGCAAAACTGTATTTCCTTATGAAGTGGTATTCTTACATATCCTTTCGAGAGAAAACTGTCCTGTGCCTTCTCTTTTGAGGCTACACACGTAGACATACACGCAACATGAAAGCTTTTCGACTTACAACGTGTTGTTTAGGAAAAACAAGATAATTTCGCACAATGCGGGATTTCCTTAAAACGTGATTTTCTGAAAAATTTTGACGAAAGAAAATTCTCCTTTTGGTTCTCTTTAGATGCTACATGTTAAGACGTACACGCCACAACAATTCTTTTCGAGATACAACGTGTAGTTTTGGAGATACAAGCTAATTTTGTACTATGCGTTATTTCTTCTCGTAAAGAGTTTCCAATGCGTACGTATATGTCTTTACTCTGCAAAACTGTATTTCCTTATGAAGTGGTATTCTTACATATCCTTTCGAGAGAAAACTGTCCTGTGCCTTCTCTTTTGAGGCTACACACGTAGACATACACGCAACATGAAAGCTTTTCGACTTACAACGTGTTGTTTAGGAAAAACAAGATAATTTCGCACGATGCGGGATTTCCTTAAAACGTGATTTTCTGAAAAATTTTGACGAAAGAAAATTCTCCTTTTGGTTCTCTTTAGATGCTACATGTTAAGACGTACACGCCACAACAATTCTTTTCGAGATACAACGTGTAGTTTTGGAGATACAAGCTAATTTTGTACTATGCGTTATTTCTTCTCTTAAAGAGTTTCCAATGCGTACGTATATGTCTTTACTCTGCAAAACTGTATTTCCTTATGAAGTGGTATTCTTACATATCCTTTCGAGAGAAAACTGTCCTGTGCCTTCTCTTTTGAGGCTACACACTTAGACATACACGCAACATGAAAGCTTTTCGACTTACAACGTGTTATTTAGGAAAAACAAGATAATTTCGCATGATGCGGGATTTCCTTAAAACGTGATTTTCTGAAAAATTTTGACGAAAGAAAATTCTCCTTTTGGTTCTCTTTCGATGCTACATGTTAAGACGTACACGCCACAACAATTCTTTTCGAGATACAACGTGTAGTTTTGGAGATACAAGCTAATTTTGTACTATGCGTTATTTCTTCTCGTAAAGAGTTTCCAATGCGTACGTATATGGCTTTACTCTGCAAAACTGTATTTCCTCATGAAGTAGTATTCTTACATATCCTTTCGAGAGAAAACTGTCCTGTGCCTTCTCTTTTGAGGCTACACACTTAGACATACACGCAACATGAAAGCTTTTCGACTTACAACGTGTTGTTTAGGAAAAACAAGATAATTTCGCACGATGCGGGATTTCCTTAAAACGTGATTTTCTGAAAAATTTTGACGAAAGAAAATTCTCCTTTTGGTTCTCTTTAGATGCTACATGTTAAGACGTACACGCCACAACAATTCTTTTCGAGATACATCGTGTAGTTTTGGAGATACAAGCTAATTTTGTACTATGCGTTATTTCTTCTCGTAAAGAGTTTCCAATGCGTACGCATATGTCTTTACTCTGCAAAACTGTATTTCCTTATGAAGTGGTATTCTTACATATCCTTTCGAGAGAAAACTGTCCTGTGCCTTCTCTTTTGAGGCTACACACTTAGACATACACGCAACATGAAAGCTTTTCGACTTACAACGTGTTGTTTAGGAAAAACAAGATAATTTCGCACGATGCGGGATTTCCTTAAAACGTGATTTTCTGAAAAATTTTGACGAAAGAAAATTCTCCTTTTGGTTCTCTTTAGATGCTACATGTTAAGACGTACACGCCACAACAATTCTTTTTGAGATACAACGTGTAGTTTTGGAGATACAAGCTAATTTTGTACTATGCGTTATTTCTTCTCGTAAAGAGTTTCCAATGCGTACGTATATGTCTTTACTCTGCAAAACTGTATTTCCTTATGAAGTGGTATTCTTACATATCCTTTCGAGAGAAAACTGTCCTGTGCCTTCTCTTTTGAGGCTACACACTTAGACATACACGCAACATGAAAGCTTTTCGACTTACAACGTGTTGTTTAGGAAAAACAAGATAATTTCGCACGATGCGGGATTTCCTTAAAACGTGATTTTCTGAAAAATTTTAACGAAAGAAAATTCTCCTTTTGGTTCTCTTTAGATGCTACATGTTAAGACGTACACGCCACAACAATTCTTTTCGAGATACAACGTGTAGTTTTGGAGATACAAGCTAATTTTGTACTATGCGTTATTTCTTCTCTTAAAGAGTTTCCAATGCGTACGCATATGTCTTTACTCTGCAAAACTGTATTTCCTCATGAAGTGGTATTCTTACATATCCTTTCGAGAGAAAACTGTCCTGTGCCTTCTCTTTTGAGGCTACACACGTAGACATACACGCAACATGAAAGCTTTTCGACTTACAACGTGTTGTTTAGGAAAAACAAGATAATTTCGCACGACGCGGGATTTCCTTAAAACGTGATTTTCTGAAAAATTTTGACGAAAGAAAATTCTCCTTTTGGTTCTCTTTAGATGCTACATGTTAAGACGTACACGCCACAACAATTCTTTTCGAGATACAACGTGTAGTTTTGGAGATACAAGCTAATTTTGTACTATGCGTTATTTCTTCTCGTAAAGAGTTTCCAATGCGTACGTATATGTCTTTACTCTGCAAAACTGTATTTCCTTATGAAGTGGTATTCTTACATATCCTTTCGAGAGAAAACTGTCCTGTGCCTTCTCTTTTGAGGCTACACACGTAGACATACACGCAACATGAAAGCTTTTCGACTTACAACGTGTTGTTTAGGAAAAACAAGATAATTTCGCACGATGCGGGATTTCCTTAAAACGTGATTTTCTGAAAAATTTTGACGAAAGAAAATTCTCCTTTTGGTTCTCTTTAGATGCTACATGTTAAGACGTACACGCCACAACAATTCTTTTCGAGATACAACGTGTAGTTTTGGAGATACAAGCTAATTTTGTACTATGCGTTATTTCTTCTCTTAAAGAGTTTCCAATGCGTACGTATATGTCTTTACTCTGCAAAACTGTATTTCCTTATGAAGTGGTATTCTTACATATCCTTTCGAGAGAAAACTGTCCTGTGCCTTCTCTTTTGAGGCTACACACTTAGACATACACGCAACATGAAAGCTTTTCGACTTACAACGTGTTATTTAGGAAAAACAAGATAATTTCGCACGATGCGGGATTTCCTTAAAACGTGATTTTCTGAAAAATTTTGACGAAAGAAAATTCTCCTTTTGGTTCTCTTTCGATGCTACATGTTAAGACGTACACGCCACAACAATTCTTTTCGAGATACAACGTGTAGTTTTGGAGATACAAGCTAATTTTGTACTATGCGTTATTTCTTCTCGTAAAGAGTTTCCAATGCGTACGTATATGTCTTTACTCTGCAAAACTGTATTTCCTCATGAAGTGGTATTCTTACATATCCTTTCGAGAGAAAACTGTCCTGTGCCTTCTCTTTTGAGGCTACACACTTAGACATACACGCAACATGAAAGCTTTTCGACTTACAACGTGTTGTTTAGGAAAAACAAGATAATTTCGCACGATGCGGGATTTCCTTAAAACGTGATTTTCTGAAAAATTTTGACGAAAGAAAATTCTCCTTTTGGTTCTCTTTAGATGCTACATGTTAAGACGTACACGCCACAACAATTCTTTTCGAGATACATCGTGTAGTTTTGGAGATACAAGCTAATTTTGTACTATGCGTTATTTCTTCTCGTAAAGAGTTTCCAATGCGTACGCATATGTCTTTACTCTGCAAAACTGTATTTCCTTATGAAGTGGTATTCTTACATATCCTTTCGAGAGAAAACTGTCCTGTGCCTTCTCTTTTGAGGCTACACACTTAGACATACACGCAACATGAAAGCTTTTCGACTTACAACGTGTTGTTTAGGAAAAACAAGATAATTTCGCACGATGCGGGATTTCCTTAAAACGTGATTTTCTGAAAAATTTTGACGAAAGAAAATTCTCCTTTTGGTTCTCTTTAGATGCTACATGTTAAGACGTACACGCCACAACAATTCTTTTCGAGATACAACGTGTAGTTTTGGAGATACAAGCTAATTTTGTACTATGCGTTATTTCTTCTCGTAAAGAGTTTCCAATGCGTACGTATATGTCTTTACTCTGCAAAACTGTATTTCCTTATGAAGTGGTATTCTTACATATCCTTTCGAGAGAAAACTGTCCTGTGCCTTCTCTTTTGAGGCTACACACTTAGACATACACGCAACATGAAAGCTTTTCGACTTACAACGTGTTGTTTAGGAAAAACAAGATAATTTCGCACGATGCGGGATTTCCTTAAAACGTGATTTTCTGAAAAATTTTGACGAAAGAAAATTCTCCTTTTGGTTCTCTTTAGATGCTACATGTTAAGACGTACACGCCACAACAATTCTTTTCTAGATACAACGTGTAGTTTTGGAGATACAAGCTAATTTTGTACTATGCGTTATTTCTTCTCGTAAAGAGTTTCCAATGCGTACGTATATGTCTTTACTCTGCAAAACTGTATTTCCTTATGAAGTGGTATTCTTACATATCCTTTCGAGAGAAAACTGTCCTGTGCCTTCTCTTTTGAGGCTACACACGTAGACATACACGCAACATGAAAGCTTTTCGACTTACAACGTGTTGTTTAGGAAAAACAAGATAATTTCGCACGATGCGGGATTTCCTTAAAACGTGATTTTCTGAAAAATTTTGACGAAAGAAAATTCTCCTTTTGGTTCTCTTTAGATGCTACATGTTAAGACGTACACGCCACAACAATTCTTTTCGAGATACAACGTGTAGTTTTGGAGATACAAGCTAATTTTGTACTATGCGTTATTTCTTCTCGTAAAGAGTTTCCAATGCGTACGTATATGTCTTTACTCTGCAAAACTGTATTTCCTTATGAAGTGGTATTCTTACATATCCTTTCGAGAGAAAACTGTCCTGTGCCTTCTCTTTTGAGGCTACACACTTAGACATACACGCAACATGAAAGCTTTTCGACTTACAACGTGTTGTTTAGGAAAAACAAGATAATTTCGCACGATGCAGGATTTCCTTAAAACGTGATTTTCTGAAAAATTTTGACGAAAGAAAATTCTCCTTTTGGTTCTCTTTAGATGCTACATGTTAAGACGTACACGCCACAACAATTCTTTTCGAGATACAACGTGTAGTTTTGGAGATACAAGCTAATTTTGTACGATGCGTTATTTCTTCTCGTAAAGAGTTTCCAATGCGTACGTATATGTCTTTACTCTGCAAAACTGTATTTCCTTATGAAGTGGTATTCTTACATATCCTTTCGAGAGAAAACTGTCCTGTGCCTTCTCTTTTGAGGCTACACACGTAGACATACACGCAACATGAAAGCTTTTCGACTTACAACGTGTTGTTTAGGAAAAACAAGATAATTTCGCACGATGCGGGATTTCCTTAAAACGTGATTTTCTGAAAAATTTTGACGAAAGAAAATTCTCCTTTTGGTTCTCTTTAGATGCTACATGTTAAGACGTACACGCCACAACAATTCTTTTCGAGATACAACGTGTAGTTTTGGAGATACAAGCTAATTTTGTACTATGCGTTATTTCTTCTCGTAAAGAGTTTCCAATGCGTACGTATATGGCTTTACTCTGCAAAACTGTATTTCCTCATGAAGTGGTATTCTTACATATCCTTTCGAGAGAAAACTGTCCTGTGCCTTCTCTTTTGAGGCTACACACTTAGACATACACGCAACATGAAAGCTTTTCGACTTACAACGTGTTGTTTAGGAAAAACAAGATAATTTCGCACGATGCGGGATTTCCTTAAAACGTGATTTTCTGAAAAATTTTGACGAAAGAAAATTCTCCTTTTGGTTCTCTTTAGATGCTACATGTTAAGACGTACACGCCACAACAATTCTTTTCGAGATACAACGTGTAGTTTTGGAGATACAAGCTAATTTTGTACTATGCGTTATTTCTTCTCATAAAGAGTTTCCAATGCGTACGTATGTCTTTACTCTGCAAAACTGTATTTCCTTATGAAGTGGTATTCTTACATATCCTTTCGAGAGAAAACTGTCCTGTGCCTTCTCTTTTGAGGCTACACACGTAGACATACACGCAACATGAAAGCTTTTCGACTTACAACGTGTTGTTTAGGAAAAACAAGATAATTTCGCACGATGCGGGATTTCCTTAAAACGTGATTTTCTGAAAAATTTTGACGAAAGAAAATTCTCCTTTTGGTTCTCTTTAGATGCTACATGTTAAGACGTACACGCCACAACAATTCTTTTCGAGATACAACGTGTAGTTTTGGAGATACAAGCTAATTTTGTACTATGCGTTATTTCTTCTCGTAAAGAGTTTCCAATGCGTACGTATATGTCTTTACTCTGCAAAACTGTATTTCCTTATGAAGTGGTATTCTTACATATCCTTTCGAGAGAAAACTGTCCTGTGCCTTCTCTTTTGAGGCTACACACTTAGACATACACGCAACATGAAAGCTTTTCGACTTACAACGTGTTGTTTAGGAAAAACAAGATAATTTCGCACGATGCGGGATTTCCTTAAAACGTGATTTTCTGAAAAATTTTGACGAAAGAAAATTCTCTTTTTGGTTCTCTTTAGATGCTACATGTTAAGACGTACACGCCACAACAATTCTTTTCGAGATACAACGTGTAGTTTTGGAGATACAAGCTAATTTTGTACTATGCGTTATTTCTTCTCGTAAAGAGTTTCCAATGCGTACGTATATGTCTTTACTCTGCAAAACTGTATTTCCTTATGAAGTGGTATTCTTACATATCCTTTCGAGAGAAAACTGTCCTGTGCCTTCTCTTTTGAGGCTACACACGTAGACATACACGCAACATGAAAGCTTTTCGACTTACAACGTGTTGTTTAGGAAAAACAAGATAATTTCGCACGATGCGGGATTTCCTTAAAACGTGATTTTCTGAAAAATTTTGACGAAAGAAAATTCTCCTTCTGGTTCTTTTTAGATGCTACATGTTAAGACGTACACGCCACAACAATTCTTTTCGAGATACAACGTGTAGTTTTGGAGATACAAGCTAATTTTGTACTATGCGTTATTTCTTCTCGTAAAGAGTTTCCAATGCATACGTATATGTCTTTACTCTGCAAAACTGTATTTCCTTATGAAGTGGTATTCTTACATATCCTTTCGAGAGAAAACTGTCCTGTGCCTTCTCTTTTGAGGCTACACACTTAGACATACACGCAACATGAAAGCTTTTCGACTTACAACGTGTTGTTTAGGAAAAACAAGATAATTTCGCACGATGCGGGATTTCCTTAAAACTTGATTTTCTGAAAAATTTTGACGAAAGAAAATTCTCCTTTTGGTTCTCTTTAGATGCTACATGTTAAGACGTACACGCCACAACAATTCTTTTCGAGATACAACGTGTAGTTTTGGAGATACAAGCTAATTTTGTACTATGCGTTATTTCTTCTCGTAAAGAGTTTCCAATGCGTACGTATATGTCTTTACTCTGCAAAACTGTATTTCCTTATGAAGTGGTATTCTTACATATCCTTTCGAGAGAAAACTGTCCTGTGCCTTCTCTTTTGAGGCTACACACGTAGACATACACGCAACATGAAAGCTTTTCGACTTACAACGTGTTGTTTAGGAAAAACAACATAATTTCGCACGATGCGGGATTTCCTTAAAACGTGATTTTCTGAAAAATTTTGACGAAAGAAAATTCTCCTTTTGGTTCTCTTTAGATGCTACATGTTAAGACGTACACGCCACAACAATTCTTTTCGAGATACAACGTGTAGTTTTGGAGATACAAGCTAATTTTGTACTATGCGTTATTTCTTCTCGTAAAGAGTTTCCAATGCGTACGTATATGTCTTTACTCTGCAAAACTGTATTTCCTTATGAAGTGGTATTCTTACATATCCTTTCGAGAGAAAACTGTCCTGTGCCTTCTCTTTTGAGGCTACACACTTAGACATACACGCAACATGAAAGCTTTTCGACTTACAACGTGTTGTTTAGGAAAAACAAGATAATTTCGCACGATGCGGGATTTCCATAAAACGTGATTTTCTGAAAAATTTTGACGAAAGAAAATTCTCCTTTTGGTTCTCTTTAGATGCTACATGTTAAGACGTACACGCCACAACAATTCTTTTCGAGATACAACGTGTAGTTTTGGAGATACAAGCTAATTTTGTACTATGCGTTATTTCTTCTCGTAAAGAGTTTCCAATGCGTACGTATATGTCTTTACTCTGCAAAACTGTATTTCCTTATGAAGTGGTATTCTTACATATCCTTTCGAGAGAAAACTGTCCTGTGCCTTCTCTTTTGAGGCTACACACTTAGACATACACGCAACATGAAAGCTTTTCGACTTACAACGTGTTGTTTAGGAAAAACAAGATAATTTCGCACGATGCGGGATTTCCTTAAAACGTGATTTTCTGAAAAATTTTGACGAAAGAAAATTCTCCTTTTGGTTCTCTTTAGATGCTACATGTTAAGACGTACACGCCACAACAATTCTTTTCGAGATACAACGTGTAGTTTTGGAGATACAAGCTAATTTTGTACTATGCGTTATTTCTTCTCGTAAAGAGTTTCCAATGCGTACGTATATGTCTTTACTCTGCAAAACTGTATTTCCTTATGAAGTGGTATTCTTACATATCCTTTCGAGAGAAAACTGTCCTGTGCCTTCTCTTTTGAGGCTACACACTTAGACATACACGCAACATGAAAGCTTTTCGACTTACAACGTGTTGTTTAGGAAAAACAAGATAATTTCGCACGATGCGGGATTTCCTTAAAACGTGATTTTCTGAAAAATTTTGACGAAAGAAAATTCTCTTTTTGGTTCTCTTTAGATGCTACATGTTAAGACGTACACGCCACAACAATTCTTTTCGAGATACAACGTGTAGTTTTGGAGATACAAGCTAATTTTGTACTATGCGTTATTTCTTCTCGTAAAGAGTTTCCAATGCGTACGTATATGTCTTTACTCTGCAAAACTGTATTTCCTTATGAAGTGGTATTCTTACATATCCTTTCGAGAGAAAACTGTCCTGTGCCTTCTCTTTTGAGGCTACACACGTAGACATACACGCAACATGAAAGCTTTTCGACTTACAACGTGTTGTTTAGGAAAAACAAGATAATTTCGCACGATGCTGGATTTCCTTAAAACGTGATTTTCTGAAAAATTTTGACGAAAGAAAATTCTCCTTTTGGTTCTTTTTAGATGCTACATGTTAAGACGTACACGCCACAACAATTCTTTTCGAGATACAACGTGTAGTTTTGGAGATACAAGCTAATTTTGTACTATGCGTTATTTCTTCTCGTAAAGAGTTTCCAATGCATACGTATATGTCTTTACTCTGCAAAACTGTATTTCCTTATGAAGTGGTATTCTTACATATCCTTTCGAGAGAAAACTGTCCTGTGCCTTCTCTTTTGAGGCTACACACTTAGACATACACGCAACATGAAAGCTTTTCGACTTACAACGTGTTGTTTAGGAAAAACAAGATAATTTCGCACGATGCGGGATTTCCTTAAAACGTGATTTTCTGAAAAATTTTGACGAAAGAAAATTCTCCTTTTGGTTCTCTTTAGATGCTACATGTTAAGACGTACACGCCACAACAATTCTTTTCGAGATACAACGTGTAGTTTTGGAGATACAAGCTAATTTTGTACTATGCGTTATTTCTTCTCGTAAAGAGTTTCCAATGCGTACGTATATGTCTTTACTCTGCAAAACTGTATTTCCTTATGAAGTGGTATTCTTACATATCCTTTTGAGAGAAAACTGTCCTGTGCCTTCTCTTTTGAGGCTACACACGTAGACATACACGCAACATGAAAGCTTTTCGACTTACAACGTGTTGTTTAGGAAAAACAACATAATTTCGCACGATGCGGGATTTCCTTAAAACGTGATTTTCTGAAAAATTTTGACGAAAGAAAATTCTCCTTTTGGTTCTCTTTAGATGCTACATGTTAAGACGTACACGCCACAACAATTCTTTTCGAGATACATCGTGTAGTTTTGGAGATACAAGCTAATTTTGTACTATGCGTTATTTCTTCTCGTAAAGAGTTTCCAATGCGTACGTATATGTCTTTACTCTGCAAAACTGTATTTCCTTATGAAGTGGTATTCTTACATATCCTTTCGAGAGAAAACTGTCCTGTGCCTTCTCTTTTGAGGCTACACACTTAGACATACACGCAACATGAAAGCTTTTCGACTTACAACGTGTTGTTTAGGAAAAACAAGATAATTTCGCACGATGCGGGATTTCCTTAAAACGTGATTTTCTGAAAAATTTTGACGAAAGGAAATTCTCCTTTTGGTTCTCTTTAGATGCTACATGTTAAGACGTACACGCCACAACAATTCTTTTCGAGATACAACGTGTAGTTTTGGAGATACAAGCTAATTTTGTACTATGCGTTATTTCTTCTCGTAAAGAGTTTCCAATGCGTACGTATATGTCTTTACTCTGCAAAACTGTATTTCCTTATGAAGTGGTATTCTTACATATCCTTTCGAGAGAAAACTGTCCTGTGCCTTCTCTTTTGAGGCTACACACGTAGACATACACGCAACATGAAAGCTTTTCGACTTACAACGTGTTGTTTAGGAAAAAAAACATAATTTCGCACGATGCGGGATTTCCTTAAAACGTGATTTTCTGAAAAATTTTGACGAAAGAAAATTCTCTTTTTGGTTCTCTTTAGATGCTACATGTTAAGACGTACACGCCACAACAATTCTTTTCGAGATACAACGTGTAGTTTTGGAGATACAAGCTAATTTTGTACTATGCGTTATTTCTTCTCGTAAAGAGTTTCCAATGCGTACGTATATGTCTTTACTCTGCAAAACTGTATTTCCTTATGAAGTGGTATTCTTACATATCCTTTCGAGAGAAAACTGTCCTGTGCCTTCTCTTTTGAGGCTACACACGTAGACATACACGCAACATGAAAGCTTTTCGACTTACAACGTGTTGTTTAGGAAAAACAAGATAATTTCGCACGATGCTGGATTTCCTTAAAACGTGATTTTCTGAAAAATTTTGACGAAAGAAAATTCTCCTTTTGGTTCTTTTTAGATGCTACATGTTAAGACGTACACGCCACAACAATTCTTTTCGAGATACAACGTGTAGTTTTGGAGATACAAGCTAATTTTGTACTATGAGTTATTTCTTCTCGTAAAGAGTTTCCAATGCATACGTATATGTCTTTACTCTGCAAAACTGTATTTCCTTATGAAGTGGTATTCTTACATATCCTTTCGAGAGAAAACTGTCCTGTGCCTTCTCTTTTGAGGCTACACACTTAGACATACACGCAACATGAAAGCTTTTCGACTTACAACGTGTTGTTTAGGAAAAACAAGATAATTTCGCACGATGCGGGATTTCCTTAAAACGTGATTTTCTGAAAAATTTTGACGAAAGAAAATTCTCCTTTTGGTTCTCTTTAGATGCTACATGTTAAGACGTACACGCCACAACAATTCTTTTCGAGATACAACGTGTAGTTTTGGAGATACAAGCTAATTTTGTACTATGCGTTATTTCTTCTCGTAAAGAGTTTCCAATGCGTACGTATATGTCTTTACTCTGCAAAACTGTATTTCCTTATGAAGTGGTATTCTTACATATCCTTTTGAGAGAAAACTGTCCTGTGCCTTCTCTTTTGAGGCTACACACGTAGACATACACGCAACATGAAAGCTTTTCGACTTACAACGTGTTGTTTAGGAAAAACAACATAATTTCGCACGATGCGGGATTTCCTTAAAACGTGATTTTCTGAAAAATTTTGACGAAAGAAAATTCTCCTTTTGGTTCTCTTTAGATGCTACATGTTAAGACGTACACGCCACAACAATTCTTTTCGAGATACATCGTGTAGTTTTGGAGATACAAGCTAATTTTGTACTATGCGTTATTTCTTCTCGTAAAGAGTTTCCAATGCGTACGTATATGTCTTTACTCTGCAAAACTGTATTTCCTTATGAAGTGGTATTCTTACATATCCTTTCGAGAGAAAACTGTCCTGTGCCTTCTCTTTTGAGGCTACACACTTAGACATACACGCAACATGAAAGCTTTTCGACTTACAACGTGTTGTTTAGGAAAAACAAGATAATTTCGCACGATGCGGGATTTCCTTAAAACGTGATTTTCTGAAAAATTTTGACGAAAGGAAATTCTCCTTTTGGTTCTCTTTAGATGCTACATGTTAAGACGTACACGCCACAACAATTCTTTTCGAGATACAACGTGTAGTTTTGGAGATACAAGCTAATTTTGTACTATGCGTTATTTCTTCTCGTAAAGAGTTTCCAATGCGTACGTATATGTCTTTACTCTGCAAAACTGTATTTCCTTATGAAGTGGTATTCTTACATATCCTTTCGAGAGAAAACTGTCCTGTGCCTTCTCTTTTGAGGCTACACACGTAGACATACACGCAACATGAAAGCTTTTCGACTTACAACGTGTTGTTTAGGAAAAACAACATAATTTCGCACGATGCGGGATTTCCTTAAAACGTGATTTTCTGAAAAATTTTGACGAAAGAAAATTCTCCTTTTGGTTCTCTTTAGATGCTACATGTTAAGACGTACACGCCACAACAATTCTTTTCGAGATACAACGTGTAGTTTTGGAGATACAAGCTAATTTTGTACTATGCATTATTTCTTCTCGTAAAGAGTTTCCAATGCGTACGTATATGTCTTTACTCTGCAAAACTGTATTTCCTTATGAAGTGGTATTCTTACATATCCTTTCGAGAGAAAACTGTCCTGTGCCTTCTCTTTTGAGGCTACACACTTAGACATACACGCAACATGAAAGCTTTTCGACTTACAACGTGTTGTTTAGGAAAAACAAGATAATTTCGCACGATGCGGGATTTCCATAAAACGTGATTTTCTGAAAAATTTTGACGAAAGAAAATTCTCCTTTTGGTTCTCTTTAGATGCTACATGTTAAGACGTACACGCCACAACAATTCTTTTCGAGATACAACGTGTAGTTTTGGAGATACAAGCTAATTTTGTACTATGCGTTATTTCTTCTCGTAAAGAGTTTCCAATGCGTACGTATATGTCTTTACTCTGCAAAACTGTATTTCCTTATGAAGTGGTATTCTTACATATCCTTTCGAGAGAAAACTGTCCTGTGCCTTCTCTTTTGAGGCTACACACTTAGACATACACGCAACATGAAAGCTTTTCGACTTACAACGTGTTGTTTAGGAAAAACAAGATAATTTCGCACGATGCGGGATTTCCTTAAAACGTGATTTTCTGAAAAATTTTGACGAAAGAAAATTCTCCTTTTGGTTCTCTTTAGATGCTACATGTTAAGACGTACACGCCACAACAATTCTTTTCGAGATACAACGTGTAGTTTTGGAGATACAAGCTAATTTTGTACTATGCGTTATTTCTTCTCGTAAAGAGTTTCCAATGCGTACGTATATGTCTTTACTCTGCAAAACTGTATTTCCTTATGAAGTGGTATTCTTACATATCCTTTCGAGAGAAAACTGTCCTGTGCCTTCTCTTTTGAGGCTACACACTTAGACATACACGCAACATGAAAGCTTTTCGACTTACAACGTGTTGTTTAGGAAAAACAAGATAATTTCGCACGATGCGGGATTTCCTTAAAACGTGATTTTCTGAAAAATTTTGACGAAAGAAAATTCTCTTTTTGGTTCTCTTTAGATGCTACATGTTAAGACGTACACGCCACAACAATTCTTTTCGAGATACAACGTGTAGTTTTGGAGATACAAGCTAATTTTGTACTATGCGTTATTTCTTCTCGTAAAGAGTTTCCAATGCGTACGTATATGTCTTTACTCTGCAAAACTGTATTTCCTTATGAAGTGGTATTCTTACATATCCTTTCGAGAGAAAACTGTCCTGTGCCTTCTCTTTTGAGGCTACACACGTAGACATACACGCAACATGAAAGCTTTTCGACTTACAACGTGTTGTTTAGGAAAAACAAGATAATTTCGCACGATGCGGGATTTCCTTAAAACGTGATTTTCTGAAAAATTTTGACGAAAGAAAATTCTCCTTTTGGTTCTTTTTAGATGCTACATGTTAAGACGTACACGCCACAACAATTCTTTTCGAGATACAACGTGTAGTTTTGGAGATACAAGCTAATTTTGTACTATGCGTTATTTCTTCTCGTAAAGAGTTTCCAATGCATACGTATATGTCTTTACTCTGCAAAACTGTATTTCCTTATGAAGTGGTATTCTTACATATCCTTTCGAGAGAAAACTGTCCTGTGCCTTCTCTTTTGAGGCTACACACTTAGACATACACGCAACATGAAAGCTTTTCGACTTACAACGTGTTGTTTAGGAAAAACAAGATAATTTCGCACGATGCGGGATTTCCTTAAAACGTGATTTTCTGAAAAATTTTGACGAAAGAAAATTCTCCTTTTGGTTCTCTTTAGATGCTACATGTTAAGACGTACACGCCACAACAATTCTTTTCGAGATACAACGTGTAGTTTTGGAGATACAAGCTAATTTTGTACTATGCGTTATTTCTTCTCGTAAAGAGTTTCCAATGCGTACGTATATGTCTTTACTCTGCAAAACTGTATTTCCTTATGAAGTGGTATTCTTACATATCCTTTTGAGAGAAAACTGTCCTGTGCCTTCTCTTTTGAGGCTACACACGTAGACATACACGCAACATGAAAGCTTTTCGACTTACAACGTGTTGTTTAGGAAAAACAACATAATTTCGCACGATGCGGGATTTCCTTAAAACGTGATTTTCTGAAAAATTTTGACGAAAGAAAATTCTCCTTTTGGTTCTCTTTAGATGCTACATGTTAAGACGTACACGCCACAACAATTCTTTTCGAGATACATCGTGTAGTTTTGGAGATACAAGCTAATTTTGTACTATGCGTTATTTCTTCTCGTAAAGAGTTTCCAATGCGTACGTATATGTCTTTACTCTGCAAAACTGTATTTCCTTATGAAGTGGTATTCTTACATATCCTTTCGAGAGAAAACTGTCCTGTGCCTTCTCTTTTGAGGCTACACACTTAGACATACACGCAACATGAAAGCTTTTCGACTTACAACGTGTTGTTTAGGAAAAACAAGATAATTTCGCACGATGCGGGATTTCCTTAAAACGTGATTTTCTGAAAAATTTTGACGAAAGGAAATTCTCCTTTTGGTTCTCTTTAGATGCTACATGTTAAGACGTACACGCCACAACAATTCTTTTCGAGATACAACGTGTAGTTTTGGAGATACAAGCTAATTTTGTACTATGCGTTATTTCTTCTCGTAAAGAGTTTCCAATGCGTACGTATATGTCTTTACTCTGCAAAACTGTATTTCCTTATGAAGTGGTATTCTTACATATCCTTTCGAGAGAAAACTGTCCTGTGCCTTCTCTTTTGAGGCTACACACGTAGACATACACGCAACATGAAAGCTTTTCGACTTACAACGTGTTGTTTAGGAAAAACAACATAATTTCGCACGATGCGGGATTTCCTTAAAACGTGATTTTCTGAAAAATTTTGACGAAAGAAAATTCTCCTTTTGGTTCTCTTTAGATGCTACATGTTAAGACGTACACGCCACAACAATTCTTTTCGAGATACAACGTGTAGTTTTGGAGATACAAGCTAATTTTGTACTATGCATTATTTCTTCTCGTAAAGAGTTTCCAATGCGTACGTATATGTCTTTACTCTGCAAAACTGTATTTCCTTATGAAGTGGTATTCTTACATATCCTTTCGAGAGAAAACTGTCCTGTGCCTTCTCTTTTGAGGCTACACACTTAGACATACACGCAACATGAAAGCTTTTCGACTTACAACGTGTTGTTTAGGAAAAACAAGATAATTTCGCACGATGCGGGATTTCCATAAAACGTGATTTTCTGAAAAATTTTGACGAAAGAAAATTCTCCTTTTGGTTCTCTTTAGATGCTACATGTTAAGACGTACACGCCACAACAATTCTTTTCGAGATACAACGTGTAGTTTTGGAGATACAAGCTAATTTTGTACTATGCATTATTTCTTCTCGTAAAGAGTTTCCAATGCGTACGTATATGTCTTTACTCTGCAAAACTGTATTTCCATATGAAGTGGAATTCTTACATATCCTTTCGAGAGAAAACTGTCCTGTGCCTTCTCTTTTGAGGCTACACACTTAGACATACACGCAACATGAAAGCTTTTCGACTTACAACGTGTTGTTTAGGAAAAACAAGATAATTTCGCACGATGCGGGATTTCCTTAAAACGTGATTTTCTGAAAAATTTTGACGAAAGGAAATTCTCCTTTTGGTTCTCTTTAGATGCTACATGTTAAGACGTACACGCCACAACAATTCTTTTCGAGATACAACGTGTAGTTTTGGAGATACAAGCTAATTTTGTACTATGCGTTATTTCTTCTCGTAAAGAGTTTCCAATGCGTACGTATATGTCTTTACTCTGCAAAACTGTATTTCCTTATGAAGTGGTATTCTTACATATCCTTTCGAGAGAAAACTGTCCTGTGCCTTCTCTTTTGAGGCTACACACGTAGACATACACGCAACATGAAAGCTTTTCGACTTACAACGTGTTGTTTAGGAAAAACAAGATAATTTCGCACGATGCGGGATTTCCTTAAAACGTGATTTTCTGAAAAATTTTGACGAAAGAAAATTCTCTTTTTGGTTCTCTTTAGATGCTACATGTTAAGACGTACACGCCACAACAATTCTTTTCGAGATACAACGTGTAGTTTTGGAGATACAAGCTAATTTTGTACTATGCGTTATTTCTTCTCGTAAAGAGTTTCCAATGCGTACGTATATGTCTTTACTCTGCAAAACTGTATTTCCTTATGAAGTGGTATTCTTACATATCCTTTCGAGAGAAAACTGTCCTGTGCCTTCTCTTTTGAGGCTACACACGTAGACATACACGCAACATGAAAGCTTTTCGACTTACAACGTGTTGTTTAGGAAAAACAAGATAATTTCGCACGATGCGGGATTTCCTTAAAACGTGATTTTCTGAAAAATTTTGACGAAAGAAAATTCTCCTTTTGGTTCTCTTTAGATGCTACATGTTAAGACGTACACGCCACAACAATTCTTTTCGAGATACAACGTGTAGTTTTGGAGATACAAGCTAATTTTGTACTATGCGTTATTTCTTCTCTTAAAGAGTTTCCAATGCGTACGTATATGTCTTTACTCTGCAAAACTGTATTTCCTTATGAAGTGGTATTCTTACATATCCTTTCGAGAGAAAACTGTCCTGTGCCTTCTCTTTTGAGGCTACACACGTAGACATACACGCAACATGAAAGCTTTTCGACTTACAACGTGTTGTTTAGGAAAAACAAGATAATTTCGCACGATGCGGGATTTCCTTAAAACGTGATTTTCTGAAAAATTTTGACGAAAGAAAATTCTCCTTTTGGTTCTCTTTAGATGCTACATGTTAAGACGTACACGCCACAACAATTCTTTTCGAGATACAACGTGTAGTTTTGGAGATACAAGCTAATTTTGTACTATGCGTTATTTCTTCTCGTAAAGAGTTTCCAATGCGTACGTATATGTCTTTACTCTGCAAAACTGTATTTCCTTATGAAGTGGTATTCTTACATATCCTTTCGAGAGAAAACTGTCCTGTGCCTTCTCTTTTGAGGCTACACACTTAGACATACACGCAACATGAAAGCTTTTCGACTTACAACGTGTTGTTTAGGAAAAACAAGATAATTTCGCACGATGCGGGATTTCCTTAAAACGTGATTTTCTGAAAAATTTTGACGAAAGAAAATTCTCCTTTTGGTTCTCTTTAGATGCTACATGTTAAGACGTACACGCCACAACAATTCTTTTCGAGATACAACGTGTAGTTTTGGAGATACAAGCTAATTTTGTACTATGCGTTATTTCTTCTCGTAAAGAGTTTCCAATGCGTACGTATATGTCTTTACTCTGCAAAACTGTATTTCCTTATGAAGTGGTATTCTTACATATCCTTTCGAGAGTAAACTGTCCTGTGCCTTCTCTTTTGAGGCTACACACGTAGACATACACGCAACATGAAAGCTTTTCGACTTACAACGTGTTGTTTAGGAAAAACAAGATAATTTCGCACGATGCGGGATATCCTTAAAACGTGATTTTCTGAAAAATTTTGACGAAAGAAAATTCTCCTTTTGGTTCTCTTTAGATGTTACATGTTAAGACGTACACGCCACAACAATTCTTTTCGAGATACAACGTGTAGTTTTGGAGATACAAGCTAATTTTGTACTATGCGTTATTTCTTCTCGTAAAGAGTTTCCAATGCGTACGTATATGTCTTTACTCTGCAAAACTGTATTTCCTTATGAAGTGGTATTCTTACATATCCTTTCGAGAGAAAACTGTCCTGTGCCTTCTCTTTTGAGGCTACACACGTAGACATACACGCAACATGAAAGCTTTTCGACTTACAACGTGTTGTTTAGGAAAAACAAGATAATTTCGCACGATGCGGGATTTCCTTAAAACGTGATTTTCTGAAAAATTTTGACGAAAGAAAATTCTCCTTTTGGTTCTCTTTAGATGCTACATGTTAAGATGTACACGCCACAACAATTCTTTTCGAGATACAACGTGTAGTTTTGGAGATACAAGCTAATTTTTACTATGCGTTATTTCTTCTCTTAAAGAGTTTCCAATGCGTACGTATATGTCTTTACTCTGCAAAACTGTATTTCCTTATGAAGTGGTATTCTTACATATCCTTTCGAGAGAAAACTGTCCTGTGCCTTCTCTTTTGAGGCTACACACTTAGACATACACGCAACATGAAAGCTTTTCGACTTACAACGTGTTGTTTAGGAAAAACAAGATAATTTCGCACGATGCGGGATTTCCTTAAAACGTGATTTTCTGAAAAATTTTGACGAAAGAAAATTCTCCTTTTGGTTCTCTTTAGATGCTACATGTTAAGACGTACACGCCACAACAATTCTTTTCGAGATACAACGTGTAGTTTTGGAGATACAAGCTAATTTTGTACTATGCGTTATTTCTTCTCGTAAAGAGTTTCCAATGCGTACGTATATGTCTTTACTCTGCAAAACTGTATTTCCTTATGAAGTGGTATTCTTACATATCCTTTCGAGAGTAAACTGTCCTGTGCCTTCTCTTTTGAGGCTACACACGTAGACATACACGCAACATGAAAGCTTTTCGACTTACAACGTGTTGTTTAGGAAAAACAAGATAATTTCGCACGATGCGGGATATCCTTAAAACGTGATTTTCTGAAAAATTTTGACGAAAGAAAATTCTCCTTTTGGTTCTCTTTAGATGTTACATGTTAAGACGTACACGCCACAACAATTCTTTTCGAGATACAACGTGTAGTTTTGGAGATACAAGCTAATTTTGTACTATGCGTTATTTCTTCTCGTAAAGAGTTTCCAATGCGTACGTATATGTCTTTACTCTGCAAAACTGTATTTCCTTATGAAGTGGTATTCTTACATATCCTTTCGAGAGAAAACTGTCCTGTGCCTTCTCTTTTGAGGCTACACACGTAGACATACACGCAACATGAAAGCTTTTCGACTTACAACGTGTTGTTTAGGAAAAACAAGATAATTTCGCACGATGCGGGATTTCCTTAAAACGTGATTTTCTGAAAAATTTTGACGAAAGAAAATTCTCCTTTTGGTTCTCTTTAGATGCTACATGTTAAGATGTACACGCCACAACAATTCTTTTCGAGATACAACGTGTAGTTTTGGAGATACAAGCTAATTTTTACTATGCGTTATTTCTTCTCTTAAAGAGTTTCCAATGCGTACGTATATGTCTTTACTCTGCAAAACTGTATTTCCTTATGAAGTGGTATTCTTACATATCCTTTCGAGAGAAAACTGTCCTGAGCCTTCTCTTTTGAGGCTACACACTTAGACATACACGCAACATGAAAGCTTTTCGACTTACAACGTGTTGTTTAGGAAAAACAAGATAATTTCGCACGATGCGGGATTTCATTAAAACTTGATTTTCTGAAAAATTTTGACGAAAGAAAATTCTCCTTTTGGTTCTCTTTAGATGCGACATGTTAAGACGTACACGCCACAACAATTCTTTTCGAGATACAACGTGTAGTTTTGGAGATACAAGCTAATTTTGTACTATGCGTTATTTCTTCTCGTAAAGAGTTTCCAATGCGTACGTATATGTCTTTACTCTGCAAAACTGTATTTCCTTATGAAGTGGTATTCTTACATATCCTTTCGAGAGAAAACTGTCCTGTGCCTTCTCTTTTGAGGCTACACACGTAGACATACACGCAACATGAAAGCTTTTCGACTTACAACGTTTTGTTTAGGAAAAACAAGATAATTTCGCACGATGCGGGATTTCCTTAAAACGTTATTTTCTGAAAAATTTTGACGAAAGAAAATTCTCCTTTTGGTTCTCTTTAGATGCTACATGTTAAGACGTACACGCCACAACAATTCTTTTCGAGATACAACGTGTAGTTTTGGAGATACAAGCTAATTTTGTACTATGCGTTATTTCTTCTCGTAAAGAGTTTCCAATGCGTACGTATATGTCTTTACTCTGCAAAACTGTATTTCCTTATGAAGTGGTATTCTTACATATCCTTTCGAGAGAAAACTGTCCTGTGCCTTCTCTTTTGAGGCTACACACTTAGACATACACGCAACATGAAAGCTTTTCGACTTACGACGTGTTGTTTAGGAAAAACAAGATAATTTCGCACGATGCGGGATTTCCTTAAAACGTGATTTTCTGAAAAATTTTGACGAAAGAAAATTCTCCTTTTGGTTCTCTTTAGATGCTACATGTTAAGACGTACACGCCACAACAATTCTTTTCGAGATACAACGTGTAGTTTTGGAGATACAAGCTAATTTTGTACTATGCGTTATTTCTTCTCGTAAAGAGTTTCCAATGCGTACGTATATGTCTTTACTCTGCAAAACTGTATTTCCTTATGAAGTGGTATTCTTACATATCCTTTCGAGAGAAAACTGTCCTGTGCCTTCTCTTTTGAGGCTACACACTTAGACATACACGCAACATGAAAGCTTTTCGACTTACAACGTGTTGTTTAGGAAAAACAAGATAATTTCGCACGATGCGGGATTTCCTTAAAACGTGATTTTCTGAAAAATTTTGACGAAAGAAAATTTTCCATTTGGTTCTCTTTAGATGCTACATGTTAAGACGTACACGCCACAACAATTCTTTTCGAGATACAACGTGTAGTTTTGGAGATACAAGCTAATTTTCTACGATGCGTTATTTCTTCTCGTAAAGTTTCCAATGCGTACGTATATGTCTTTACTCTGCAAAACTCTATTTCCTTATGAAGTGGTATTCTTACATATCCTTTCGAGAGAAAACTGTCCTGTGCCTTCTCTTTTGAGGCTACACACTTAGACATACACGCAACATGAAAGCTTTTCGACTTACAACGTGTTGTTTAGGAAAAACAAGATAATTTCGCACGATGCGGGATTTCCTTAAAACGTGATTTTCTGAAAAATTTTGACGAAAGAAAATTCTCCTTTTGGTTCTCTTTAGATGCTACATGTTAAGACGTACACGCCACAACAATTCTTTTCGAGATACAACGTGTAGTTTTGGAGATACAAGCTAATTTTCTACGATGCGTTATTTCTTCTCGTAAAGAGTTTCCAATGCGTACGTATATGTCTTTACTCTGCAAAACTCTATTTCCTTATGAAGTGGTATTCTTACATATCCTTTCGAGAGAAAACTGTCCTGTGCCTTCTCTTTTGAGGCTACACACTTAGACATACACGCAACATGAAAGCTTTTCGACTTACAACGTGTTGTTTAGGAAAAACAAGATAATTTCGCACGATGCGGGATTTCCTTAAAACGTGATTTTCTGAAAAATTTTGACGAAAGAAAATTCTCCTTTTGGTTCTCTTTAGATGCTACATGTTAAGACGTACACGCCACAACAATTCTTTTCGAGATACAACGTGTAGTTTTGGAGATACAAGCTAATTTTGTACTATGCGTTATTTCTTCTCGTAAAGAGTTTCCAATGCGTACGTATATGTCTTTACTCTGCAAAACTCTATTTCCTTATGAAGTGGTATTCTTACATATCCTTTCGAGAGAAAACTGTCCTGTGCCTTCTCTTTTGAGGCTACACACTTAGACATACACGCAACATGAATGCTTTTCGACTTACAACGTGTTGTTTAGGAAAAACAAGATAATTTCGCACGATGCGGGATTTCCTTAAAACGTGATTTTCTGAAAAATTTTGACGAAAGAAAATTCTCCTTTTGGTTCTCTTTAGATGCTACATGTTAAGACGTACACGCCACAACAATTCTTTTCGAGATACAACGTGTAGTTTTGGAGATACAAGCTAATTTTGTACTATGCGTTATTTCTTCTCTTAAAGAGTTTCCAATGCGTACGTATATGTCTTTACTCTGTAAAACTGTATTTCCTTATGAAGTGGTATTCTTACATATCCTTTCGAGAGAAAACTGTCCTGTGCCTTCTCTTTTGAGGCTACACACTTAGACATACACGCAACATGAAAGCTTTTCGACTTACAACGTGTTGTTTAGGAAAAACAAGATAATTTCGCACGATGCGGGATTTCCTTAAAACGTTATTTTCTGAAAAATTTTGACGAAAGAAAATTCTCCTTTTGGTTCTCTTTAGATGCTACATGTTAAGACGTACACGCCACAACAATTCTTTTCGAGATACAACGTGTAGTTTTGGAGATACAAGCTAATTTTGTACTATGCGTTATTTCTTCTCGTAAAGAGTTTCCAATGCGTACGTATATGTCTTTACTCTGCAAAACTGTATTTCCTTATGAAGTGGTATTCTTACATATCCTTTCGAGAGAAAACTGTCCTGTGCCTTCTCTTTTGAGGCTACACACTTAGACATACACGCAACATGAAAGCTTTTCGACTTACAACGTGTTGTTTAGGAAAAACAAGATAATTTCGCACGATGCGGGATTTCCTTAAAACGTGATTTTCTGAAAAATTTTGACGAAAGAAAATGCTCCTTTTGGTTCTCTTTAGATGCTACATGTTAAGACGTACACGCCACAACAATTCTTTTCGAGATACAACGTGTAGTTTTGGAGATACAAGCTAATTTTGTACTATGCGTTATTTCTTCTCGTAAAGAGTTTCCAATGCGTACGTATATGTCTTTACTCTGCAAAACTGTATTTCCTTATGAAGTGGTATTCTTACATATCCTTTCGAGAGAAAACTGTCCTGTGCCTTCTCTTTTGAGGCTACACACTTAGACATACACGCAACATGAAAGCTTTTCGACTTACAACGTGTTGTTTAGGAAAAACAAGATAATTTCGCACGATGCGGGATTTCCTTAAAACGTGATTTTCTGAAAAATTTTGACGAAAGAAAATTCTCCTTTTGGTTCTCTTGAGATGCTACATGTTAAGACGTACACGCCACAACAATTCTTTTCGAGATACAACGTGTAGTTTTGGAGATACAAGCTAATTTTCTACGATGCGTTATTTCTTCTCGTAAAGTTTCCAATGCGTACGTATATGTCTTTACTCTGCAAAACTCTATTTCCTTATGAAGTGGTATTCTTACATATCCTTTCGAGAGAAAACTGTCCTGTGCCTTCTCTTTTGAGGCTACACACTTAGACATACACGCAACATGAAAGCTTTTCGACTTACAACGTGTTGTTTAGGAAAAACAAGATAATTTCGCACGATGCGGGATTTCCTTAAAACGTGATTTTCTGAAAAATTTTGACGAAAGAAAATTCTCCTTTTGGTTCTCTTTAGATGCTACATGTTAAGACGTACACGCCACAACAATTCTTTTCGAGATACAACGTGTAGTTTTGGAGATACAAGCTAATTTTCTACGATGCGTTATTTCTTCTCGTAAAGTTTCCAATGCGTACGTATATGTCTTTACTCTGCAAAACTCTATTTCCTTATGAAGTGGTATTCTTACATATCCTTTCGAGAGAAAACTGTCCTGTGCCTTCTCTTTTGAGGCTACACACTTAGACATACACGCAACATGAAAGCTTTTCGACTTACAACGTGTTGTTTAGGAAAAACAAGATAATTTCGCACGATGCGGGATTTCCTTAAAACGTGATTTTCTGAAAAATTTTGACGAAAGAAAATTCTCCTTTTGGTTCTCTTTAGATGCTACATGTTAAGACGTACACGCCACAACAATTCTTTTCGAGATACAACGTGTAGTTTTGGAGATACAAGCTAATTTTGTACTATGCGTTATTTCTTCTCGTAAAGAGTTTCCAATGCGTACGTATATGTCTTTACTCTGCAAAACTGTATTTCCTTATGAAGTGGTATTCTTACATATCCTTTCGAGAGAAAACTGTCCTGTGCCTTCTCTTTTGAGGCTACACACTTAGACATACACGCAACATGAAAGCTTTTCGACTTACAACGTGTTGTTTAGGAAAAACAAGATAATTTCGCACGATGCGGGATTTCCTTAAAACGTGATTTTCTGAAAAATTTTGACGAAAGAAAATTCTCCTTTTGGTTCTCTTTAGATGCTACATGTTAAGACGTACACGCCACAACAATTCTTTTCGAGATACAACGTGTAGTTTTGGAGATACAAGCTAATTTTGTACTATGCGTTATTTCTTCTCGTAAAGAGTTTCCAATGCGTACGT
The DNA here is from genome assembly GCF_947179515.1 of Apodemus sylvaticus. Classification (NCBI taxonomy): domain Eukaryota; kingdom Metazoa; phylum Chordata; class Mammalia; order Rodentia; family Muridae; genus Apodemus; species Apodemus sylvaticus. The sequence goes on along the minus strand of NW_026263075.1, from coordinate 731,436 downwards.
ATATGTCTTTACTCTGCAAAACTGTATTTCCTTATGAAGTGGTATTCTTACATATCCTTTCGAGAGAAAACTGTCCTGTGCCTTCTCTTTTGAGGCTACACACTTAGACATACACGCAACATGAAAGCTTTTCGACTTACAACGTGTTGTTTAGGAAAAACAAGATAATTTCGCACGATGCGGGATTTCCTTAAAACGTGATTTTCTGAAAAATTTTGACGAAAGAAAATTCTCCTTTTGGTTCTCTTTAGATGCTACATGTTAAGACGTACACGCCACAACAATTCTTTTCGAGATACAACGTGTAGTTTTGGAGATACAAGCTAATTTTGTACTATGCGTTATTTCTTCTCGTAAAGAGTTTCCAATGCGTACGTATATGTCTTTACTCTGCAAAACTCTATTTCCTTATGAAGTGGTATTCTTACATATCCTTTCGAGAGAAAACTGTCCTGTGCCTTCTCTTTTGAGGCTACACACTTAGACATACACGCAACATGAAAGCTTTTCGACTTACAACGTGTTGTTTAGGAAAAACAAGATAATTTCGCACGATGCGGGATTTCCTTAAAACGTGATTTTCTGAAAAATTTTGACGAAAGAAAATTCTCCTTTTGGTTCTCTTTAGATGCTACATGTTAAGACGTACACGCCACAACAATTCTTTTCGAGATACAACGTGTAGTTTTGGAGATACAAGCTAATTTTGTACTATGCGTTATTTCTTCTCGTAAAGAGTTTCCAATGCGTACGTATATGTCTTTACTCTGCAAAACTGTATTTCCTTATGAAGTGGTATTCTTACATATCCTTTCGAGAGAAAACTGTCCTGTGCCTTCTCTTTTGAGGCTACACACGTAGACATACACGCAACATGAAAGCTTTTCGACTTACAACGTGTTGTTTAGGAAAAACAAGATAATTTCGCACGATGCGGGATTTCCTTAAAACGTGATTTTCTGAAAAATTTTGACGAAAGAAAATTCTCCTTTTGGTTCTCTTTAGATGCTACATGTTAAGACGTACACGCCACAACAATTCTTTTCGAGATACAACGTGTAGTTTTGGAGATACAAGCTAATTTTGTACTATGCGTTATTTCTTCTCGTAAAGAGTTTCCAATGCGTACGTATATGTCTTTACTCTGCAAAACTGTATTTCCTTATGAAGTGGTATTCTTACATATCCTTTCGAGAGAAAACTGTCCTGTGCCTTCTCTTTTGAGGCTACACACTTAGACATACACGCAACATGAAAGCTTTTCGACTTACAACGTGTTGTTTAGGAAAAACAAGATAATTTCGCACGATGCGGGATTTCCTTAAAACGTGATTTTCTGAAAAATTTTGACGAAAGAAAATTCTCCTTTTGGTTCTCTTTAGATGCTACATGTTAAGACGTACACGCCACAACAATTCTTTTCGAGATACAACGTGTAGTTTTGGAGATACAAGCTAATTTTGTACTATGCGTTATTTCTTCTCGTAAAGAGTTTCCAATGCGTACGTATATGTCTTTACTCTGCAAAACTGTATTTCCTTATGAAGTGGTATTCTTACATATCCTTTCGAGAGAAAACTGTCCTGTGCCTTCTCTTTTGAGGCTACACACGTAGACATACACGCAACATGAAAGCTTTTCGACTTACAACGTGTTGTTTAGGAAAAACAAGATAATTTCGCACGATGCGGGATTTCCTTAAAACGTGATTTTCTGAAAAATTTTGACGAAAGAAAATTCTCCTTTTGGTTCTCTTTAGATGCTACATGTTAAGACGTACACGCCACAACAATTCTTTTCGAGATACAACGTGTAGTTTTGGAGATACAAGCTAATTTTGTACTATGCGTTATTTCTTCTCGTAAAGAGTTTCCAATGCGTACGTATATGTCTTTACTCTGCAAAACTCTATTTCCTTATGAAGTGGTATTCTTACATATCCTTTCGAGAGAAAACTGTCCTGTGCCTTCTCTATTGAGGCTACACACTTAGACATACACGCAACATGAAAGCTTTTCGACTTACAACGTGTTGTTTAGGAAAAACAAGATAATTTCGCACGATGCGGGATTTCCTTAAAACGTGATTTTCTGAAAAATTTTGACGAAAGAAAATTCTCCTTTTGGTTCTCTTTAGATGCTACATGTTAAGACGTACACGACACAACAATTCTTTTCGAGATACAACGTGTAGTTTTGGAGATACAAGCTAATTTTGTACTATGCGTTATTTCTTCTCGTAAAGAGTTTCCAATGCGTACGTATATGTCTTTACTCTGCAAAACTGTATTTCCTTATGAAGTGGTATTCTTACATATCCTTTCGAGAGAAAACTGTCCTGTGCCTTCTCTTTTGAGGCTACACACTTAGACATACACACAACATGAAAGCTTTTCGACTTACAACGTGTTGTTTAGGAAAAACAAGATAATTTCGCACGATGCGGGATTTCCTTAAAACGTGATTTTCTGAAAAATTTTGACGAAAGAAAATTCTCCTTTTGGTTCTCTTTAGATGCTACATGTTAAGACGTACACGCCACAACAATTCTTTTCGAGATACAACGTGTAGTTTTGGAGATACAAGCTAATTTTGTACTATGCGTTATTTCTTCTCGTAAAGAGTTTCCAATGCGTACGTATATGTCTTTACTCTGCAAAACTGTATTTCCTTATGAAGTGGTATTCTTACATATCCTTTCGAGAGAAAACCGTCCTGTGCCTTCTCTTTTGAGGCTACACACGTAGACATACACGCAACATGAAAGCTTTTCGACTTACAACGTGTTGTTTAGGAAAAACAAGATAATTTCGCACGATGCGGGATATCCTTAAAACGTGATTTTCTGAAAAATTTTGACGAAAGAAAATTCTCCTTTTGGTTCTCTTTAGATGTTACATGTTAAGACGTACACGCCACAACAATTCTTTTCGAGATACAACGTGTAGTTTTGGAGATACAAGCTAATTTTGTACTATGCGTTATTTCTTCTCGTAAAGAGTTTCCAATGCGTACGTATATGTCTTTACTCTGCAAAACTGTATTTCCTTATGAAGTGGTATTCTTACATATCCTTTCGAGAGAAAACTGTCCTGTGCCTTCTCTTTTGAGGCTACACACGTAGACATACACGCAACATGAAAGCTTTTCGACTTACAACGTGTTGTTTAGGAAAAACAAGATAATTTCGCACGATGCGGGATTTCCTTAAAACGTGATTTTCTGAAAAATTTTGACGAAAGAAAATTCTCCTTTTGGTTCTCTTTAGATGCTACATGTTAAGATGTACACGCCACAACAATTCTTTTCGAGATACAACGTGTAGTTTTGGAGATACAAGCTAATTTTTACTATGCGTTATTTCTTCTCTTAAAGAGTTTCCAATGCGTACGTATATGTCTTTACTCTGCAAAACTGTATTTCCTTATGAAGTGGTATTCTTACATATCCTTTCGAGAGAAAACTGTCCTGAGCCTTCTCTTTTGAGGCTACACACTTAGACATACACGCAACATGAAAGCTTTTCGACTTACAACGTGTTGTTTAGGAAAAACAAGATAATTTCGCACGATGCGGGATTTCATTAAAACGTGATTTTCTGAAAAATTTTGACGAAAGAAAATTCTCCTTTTGGTTCTCTTTAGATGCGACATGTTAAGACGTACACGCCACAACAATTCTTTTCGAGATACAACGTGTAGTTTTGGAGATACAAGCTAATTTTGTACTATGCGTTATTTCTTCTCGTAAAGAGTTTCCAATGCGTACGTATATGTCTTTACTCTGCAAAACTGTATTTCCTTATGAAGTGGTATTCTTACATATCCTTTCGAGAGAAAACTGTCCTGTGCCTTCTCTTTTGAGGCTACACACGTAGACATACACGCAACATGAAAGCTTTTCGACTTACAACGTGTTGTTTAGGAAAAACAAGATAATTTCGCACGATGCGGGATTTCCTTAAAACGTTATTTTCTGAAAAATTTTGACGAAAGAAAATTCTCCTTTTGGTTCTCTTTAGATGCTACATGTTAAGACGTACACGCCACAACAATTCTTTTCGAGATACAACGTGTAGTTTTGGAGATACAAGCTAATTTTGTACTATGCGTTATTTCTTCTCGTAAAGAGTTTCCAATGCGTACGTATATGTCTTTACTCTGCAAAACTGTATTTCCTTATGAAGTGGTATTCTTACATATCCTTTCGAGAGAAAACTGTCCTGTGCCTTCTCTTTTGAGGCTACACACTTAGACATACACGCAACATGAAAGCTTTTCGACTTACAACGTGTTGTTTAGGAAAAACAAGATAATTTCGCACGATGCGGGATTTCCTTAAAACGTGATTTTCTGAAAAATTTTGACGAAAGAAAATTCTCCTTTTGGTTCTCTTTAGATGCTACATGTTAAGACGTACACGCCACAACAATTCTTTTCGAGATACAACGTGTAGTTTTGGAGATACAAGCTAATTTTGTACTATGCGTTATTTCTTCTCGTAAAGAGTTTCCAATGCGTACGTATATGTCTTTACTCTGCAAAACTGTATTTCCTTATGAAGTGGTATTCTTACATATCCTTTCGAGAGAAAACTGTCCTGTGCCTTCTCTTTTGAGGCTACACACTTAGACATACACGCAACATGAAAGCTTTTCGACTTACAACGTGTTGTTTAGGAAAAACAAGATAATTTCGCACGATGCGGGATTTCCTTAAAACGTGATTTTCTGAAAAATTTTGACGAAAGAAAATTCTCCTTTTGGTTCTCTTTAGATGCTACATGTTAAGACGTACACGCCACAACAATTCTTTTCGAGATACAACGTGTAGTTTTGGAGATACAAGCTAATTTTGTACTATGCGTTATTTCTTCTCGTAAAGAGTTTCCAATGCGTACGTATATGTCTTTACTCTGCAAAACTGTATTTCCTTATGAAGTGGTATTCTTACATATCCTTTCGAGAGAAAACTGTCCTGTGCCTTCTCTTTTGAGGCTACACACTTAGACATACACGCAACATGAAAGCTTTTCGACTTACAACGTGTTGTTTAGGAAAAACAAGATAATTTCGCACGATGCGGGATTTCCTTAAAACGTGATTTTCTGAAAAATTTTGACGAAAGAAAATTCTCCTTTTGGTTCTCTTTAGATGCTACATGTTAAGACGTACACGCCACAACAATTCTTTTCGAGATACAACGTGTAGTTTTGGAGATACAAGCTAATTTTGTACTATGCGTTATTTCTTCTCGTAAAGAGTTTCCAATGCGTACGTATATGTCTTTACTCTGCAAAACTGTATTTCCTTATGAAGTGGTATTCTTACATATCCTTTCGAGAGAAAACTGTCCTGTGCCTTCTCTTTTGAGGCTACACACTTAGACATACACGCAACATGAAAGCTTTTCGACTTACAACGTGTTGTTTAGGAAAAACAAGATAATTTCGCACGATGCGGGATTTCCTTAAAACGTGATTTTCTGAAAAATTTTGACGAAAGAAAATTCTCCTTTTGGTTCTCTTTAGATGCTACATGTTAAGACGTACACGCCACAACAATTCTTTTCGAGATACAACGTGTAGTTTTGGAGATACAAGCTAATTTTGTACTATGCGTTATTTCTTCTCGTAAAGAGTTTCCAATGCGTACGTATATGTCTTTACTCTGCAAAACTGTATTTCCTTATGAAGTGGTATTCTTACATATCCTTTCGAGAGAAAACTGTCCTGTGCCTTCTCTTTTGAGGCTACACACTTAGACATACACGCAACATGAAAGCTTTTCGACTTACAACGTGTTGTTTAGGAAAAACAAGATAATTTCGCACGATGCGGGATTTCCTTAAAACGTAATTTTCTGAAAAATTTTGACGAAAGAAAATTCTCCTTTTGGTTCTCTTTAGATGCTACATGTTAAGACGTACACGCCACAACAATTCTTTTCGAGATACAACGTGTAGTTTTGGAGATACAAGCTAATTTTGTACTATGCGTTATTTCTTCTCGTAAAGAGTTTCCAATGCGTACGTATATGTCTTTACTCTGCAAAACTGTATTTCCTTATGAAGTGGTATTCTTACATATCCTTTCGAGAGAAAACTGTCCTGTGCCTTCTCTTTTGAGGCTACACACGTAGACATACACGCAACATGAAAGCTTTTCGACTTACAACGTGTTGTTTAGGAAAAACAAGATAATTTCGCACGATGCGGGATTTCCTTAAAACGTGATTTTCTGAAAAATTTTGACGAAAGAAAATTCTCCTTTTGGTTCTCTTTAGATGCTACATGTTAAGACGTACACGCCACAACAATTCTTTTCGAGATACAACGTGTAGTTTTGGAGATACAAGCTAATTTTGTACTATGCGTTATTTCTTCTCGTAAAGAGTTTCCAATGCGTACGTATATGTCTTTACTCTGCAAAACTGTATTTCCTTATGAAGTGGTATTCTTACATATCCTTTCGAGAGAAAACTGTCCTGTGCCTTCTCTATTGAGGCTACACACTTAGACATACACGCAACATGAAAGCTTTTCGACTTACAACGTGTTGTTTAGGAAAAACAAGATAATTTCGCACGATGCGGGATTTCCTTAAAACGTGATTTTCTGAAAAATTTTGACGAAAGAAAATTCTCCTTTTGGTTCTCTTTAGATGCTACATGTTAAGACGTACACGCCACAACAATTCTTTTCGAGATACAACGTGTAGTTTTGGAGATACAAGCTAATTTTGTACTATGCGTTATTTCTTCTCGTAAAGAGTTTCCAATGCGTACGTATATGTCTTTACTCTGCAAAACTGTATTTCCTTATGAAGTGGTATTCTTACATATCCTTTCGAGAGAAAACTGTCCTGTGCCTTCTCTTTTGAGGCTACACACGTAGACATACACGCAACATGAAAGCTTTTCGACTTACAACGTGTTGTTTATGAAAAACAAGATAATTTCTCACGATGCGGGATTTCCTTAAAACGTGATTTTCTGAAAAATTTTGACGAAAGAAAATTCTCCTTTTGGTTCTCTTTAGATGCTACATGTTAAGACGTACACGCCACAACAATTCTTTTCGAGATACAACGTGTAGTTTTGGAGATACAAGCTAATTTTGTACTATGCGTTATTTCTTCTCGTAAAGAGTTTCCAATGCGTACGTATATGTCTTTACTCTGCAAAACTGTATTTCCTTATGAAGTGGTATTCTTACATATCCTTTCGAGAGAAAACTGTCCTGTGCCTTCTCTTTTGAGGCTACACACTTAGACATACACGCAACATGAAAGCTTTTCGACTTACAACGTGTTGTTTAGGAAAAACAAGATTATTTCGCACGATGCGGGATTTCCTTAAAACGTGATTTTCTGAAAAATTTTGACGAAAGAAAATTCTCCTTTTGGTTCTCTTTAGATGCTACATGTTAAGACGTACACGCCACAACAATTCTTTTCGAGATACAACGTGTAGTTTTGGAGATACAAGCTAATTTTCTACGATGCGTTATTTCTTCTCGTAAAGTTTCCAATGCGTACGTATATGTCTTTACTCTGCAAAACTCTATTTCCTTATGAAGTGGTATTCTTACATATCCTTTCGAGAGAAAACTGTCCTGTGCCTTCTCTTTTGAGGCTACACACTTAGACATACACGCAACATGAAAGCTTTTCGACTTACAACGTGTTGTTTAGGAAAAACAAGATAATTTCGCACGATGCGGGATTTCCTTAAAACGTGATTTTCTGAAAAATTTTGACGAAAGAAAATTCTCCTTTTGGTTCTCTTTAGATGCTACATGTTAAGACGTACACGCCACAACAATTCTTTTCGAGATACAACGTGTAGTTTTGGAGATACAAGCTAATTTTGTACTATGCGTTATTTCTTCTCGTAAAGAGTTTCCAATGCGTACGTATATGTCTTTACTCTGCAAAACTGTATTTCCTTATGAAGTGGTATTCTTACATATCCTTTCGAGAGAAAACTGTCCTGTGCCTTCTCTTTTGAGGCTACACACTTAGACATACACGCAACATGAAAGCTTTTCGACTTACAACGTGTTGTTTAGGAAAAACAAGATAATTTCGCACGATGCGGGTTTTCCTTAAAACGTAATTTTCTGAAAAATTTTGACGAAAGAAAATTCTCCTTTTGGTTCTCTTTAGATGCTACATGTTAAGACGTACACGCCACAACAATTCTTTTCGAGATACAACGTGTAGTTTTGGAGATACAAGCTAATTTTGTACTATGCGTTATTTCTTCTCGTAAAGAGTTTCCAATGCGTACGTATATGTCTTTACTCTGCAAAACTGTATTTCCTTATGAAGTGGTATTCTTACATATCCTTTCGAGAGAAAACTGTCCTGTGCCTTCTCTTTTGAGGCTACACACGTAGACATACACGCAACATGAAAGCTTTTCGACTTACAACGTGTTGTTTAGGAAAAACAAGATAATTTCGCACGATGCGGGATTTCCTTAAAACGTGATTTTCTGAAAAATTTTGACGAAAGAAAATTCTCCTTTTGGTTCTCTTTAGATGCTACATGTTAAGACGTACACGCCACAACAATTCTTTTCGAGATACAACGTGTAGTTTTGGAGATACAAGCTAATTTTGTACTATGCGTTATTTCTTCTCGTAAAGAGTTTCCAATGCGTACGTATATGTCTTTACTCTGCAAAACTGTATTTCCTTATGAAGTGGTATTCTTACATATCCTTTCGAGAGAAAACTGTCCTGTGCCTTCTCTATTGAGGCTACACACTTAGACATACACGCAACATGAAAGCTTTTCGACTTACAACGTGTTGTTTAGGAAAAACAAGATAATTTCGCACGATGCGGGATTTCCTTAAAACGTGATTTTCTGAAAAATTTTGACGAAAGAAAATTCTCCTTTTGGTTCTCTTTAGATGCTACATGTTAAGACGTACACGCCACAACAATTCTTTTCGAGATACAACGTGTAGTTTTGGAGATACAAGCTAATTTTGTACTATGCGTTATTTCTTCTCGTAAAGAGTTTCCAATGCGTACGTATATGTCTTTACTCTGCAAAACTGTATTTCCTTATGAAGTGGTATTCTTACATATCCTTTCGAGAGAAAACTGTCCTGTGCCTTCTCTTTTGAGGCTACACACGTAGACATACACGCAACATGAAAGCTTTTCGACTTACAACGTGTTGTTTAGGAAAAACAAGATAATTTCTCACGATGCGGGATTTCCTTAAAACGTGATTTTCTGAAAAATTTTGACGAAAGAAAATTCTCCTTTTGGTTCTCTTTAGATGCTACATGTTAAGACGTACACGCCACAACAATTCTTTTCGAGATACAACGTGTAGTTTTGGAGATACAAGCTAATTTTGTACTATGCGTTATTTCTTCTCGAAAAGAGTTTCCAATGCGTACGTATATGTCTTTACTCTGCAAAACTGTATTTCCTTATGAAGTGGTATTCTTACATATCCTTTCGAGAGAAAACTGTCCTGTGCCTTCTCTTTTGAGGCTACACATTTAGACATACACGCAACATGAAAGCTTTTCGACTTACAACGTGTTGTTTAGGAAAAACAAGATAATTTCGCACGATGCGGGATTTCCTTAAAACGTGATTTTCTGAAAAATTTTGACGAAAGAAAATTCTCCTTTTGGTTCTCTTTAGATGCTACATGTTAAGACGTACACGCCACAACAATTCTTTTCGAGATACAACGTGTAGTTTTGGAGATACAAGCTAATTTTGTACTATGCGTTATTTCTTCTCGTAAAGAGTTTCCAATGCGTACGTATATGTCTTTACTCTGCAAAACTGTATTTCCTTATGAAGTGGTATTCTTACATATCCTTTCGAGAGAAAACTGTCCTGTGCCTTCTCTTTTGAGGCTACACACTTAGACATACACGCAACATGAAAGCTTTTCGACTTACAACGTGTTGTTTAGGAAAAACAAGATAATTTCGCACGATGCGGGATTTCCTTAAAACGTGATTTTCTGAAAAATTTTGACGAAAGAAAATTCTCCTTTTGGTTCTCTTTAGATGCTACATGTTAAGACGTACACGCCACAACAATTCTTTTCGAGATACAACGTGTAGTTTTGGAGATACAAGCTAATTTTGTACTATGCGTTATTTCTTCTCGTAAAGAGTTTCCAATGCGTACGTATATGTCTTTACTCTGCAAAACTGTATTTCCTTATGAAGTGGTATTCTTACATATCCTTTCGAGAGAAAACTGTCCTGTGCCTTCTCTTTTGAGGCTACACACTTAGACATACACGCAACATGAAAGCTTTTCGACTTACAACGTGTTGTCTAGGAAAAACAAGATAATTTCGCACGATGCGGGATTTCCTTAAAACGTGATTTTCTGAAAAATTTTGACGAAAGAAAATTCTCTTTTTGGTTCTCTTTAGATGCTACATGTTAAGACGTACACGCCACAACAATTCTTTTCGAGATACAACGTGTAGTTTTGGAGATACAAGCTAATTTTGTACTATGCGTTATTTCTTCTCGTAAAGAGTTTCCAATGCATACGTATATGTCTTTACTCTGCAAAACTGTATTTCCTCATGAAGTGGTATTCTTACATATCCTTTCGAGAGAAAACTGTCCTGTGCCTTCTCTTTTGAGGCTACACACTTAGACATACACGCAACATGAAAGCTTTTCGACTTACAACGTGTTGTCTAGGAAAAACAAGATAATTTCGCACGATGCGGGATTTCCTTAAAACGTGATTTTCTGAAAAATTTTGACGAAAGAAAATTCTCCTTTTCGTTCTCTTTAGATGCTACATGTTAAGACGTACACGCCACAACAATTCTTTTCGAGATACAACGTGTAGTTTTGGAGATACAAGCTAATTTTGTACGATGCGTTATTTCTTCTCGTAAAGAGTTTCCAATGCGTACGTATATGTCTTTACTCTGCAAAACTGTATTACCTTATGAAGTGGTATTCTTACATATCCTTTCGAGAGAAAACTGTCCTGTGCCTTCTCTTTTGAGGCTACACACTTAGACATACACGCAACATGAAAGCTTTTCGACTTACAACGTGTTGTTTAGGAAAAACAAGATAATTTCGCACGATGCGGGATTTCCTTAAAACGTGATTTTCTGAAAAATTTTGACGAAAGAAAATTCTCCTTTTGGTTCTCTTTAGATGCTACATGTTAAGACGTACACGCCACAACAATTCTTTTCGAGATACAACGTGTAGTTTTGGAGATACAAGCTAATTTTGTACTATGCGTTATTTCTTCTCGTAAAGAGTTTCCAATGCGTACGTATATGTCTTTACTCTGCAAAACTGTATTTCCTTATGAAGTGGTATTCTTACATATCCTTTCGAGAGAAAACTGTCCTGTGCCTTCTCTTTTGAGGCTACACATTTAGACATACACGCAACATGAAAGCTTTTCGACTTACAACGTGTTGTTTAGGAAAAACAAGATAATTTCGCACGATGCGGGATTTCCTTAAAACGTGATTTTCTGAAAAATTTTGACGAAAGAAAATTCTCCTTTTGGTTCTCTTTAGATGCTACATGTTAAGACGTACACGCCACAACAATTCTTTTCGAGATACAACGTGTAGTTTTGGAGATACAAGCTAATTTTGTACTATGCGTTATTTCTTCTCGTAAAGAGTTTCCAATGCGTACGTATATGTCTTTACTCTGCAAAACTGTATTTCCTTATGAAGTGGTATTCTTACATATCCTTTTGAGAGAAAACTGTCCTGTGCCTTCTCTTTTGAGGCTACACACTTAGACATACACGCAACATGAAAGCTTTTCGACTTACAACGTGTTGTTTAGGAAAAACAAGATAATTTCGCACGATGCGGGATTTCCTTAAAACGTGATTTTCTGAAAAATTTTGACGAAAGAAAATTCTCCTTTTGGTTCTCTTTAGATGCTACATGTTAAGACGTACACGCCACAACAATTCTTTTCGAGATACAACGTGTAGTTTTAGAGATACAAGCTAATTTTGTACTATGCGTTATTTCTTCTCGTAAAGAGTTTCCAATGCGTACGTATATGTCTTTACTCTGCAAAACTGTATTTCCTTATGAAGTGGTATTCTTACATATCCTTTCGAGAGAAAACTGTCCTGTGCCTTCTCTTTTGAGGCTACACACGTAGACATACACGCAACATGAAAGCTTTTCGACTTACAACGTGTTGTTTAGGAAAAACAAGATAATTTCGCACGATGCGGGATGTCCTTAAAACGTGATTTTCGGAAAAATTTTGACGAAAGAAACTTCTCCTTTTGGTTCTCTTTAGATGCTACATGTTAAGACGTACACGCCACAACAATTCTTTTCGAGATACAACGTGTAGTTTTGGAGATACAAGCTAATTTTGTACTATGCGTTATTTCTTCTCGTAAAGAGTTTCCAATGCGTACGTATATGTCTTTACTCTGCAAAACTGTATTTCCTTATGAAGTGGTATTCTTACATATCCTTTCGAGAGAAAACTGTCCTGTGCCTTCTCTTTTGAGGCTACACACTTAGACATACACGCAACATGAAAGCTTTTCGACTTACAACGTGTTGTTTAGGAAAAACAAGATAATTTCGCACGATGCGGGATTTCCTTAAAACGTGATTTTCTGAAAAATTTTGACGAAAGAAAATTCTCTTATTGGTTCTCTTTAGATGCTACATGTTAAGACGTACACGCCACAACAATTCTTTTCGAGATACAACGTGTAGTTTTGGAGATACAAGCTAATTTTGTACTATGCGTTATTTCTTCTCGTAAAGAGTTTCCAATGCGTACGTATATGTCTTTACTCTGCAAAACTGTATTTCCTTATGAAGTGGTATTCTTACATATCCTTTCGAGAGAAAACTGTCCTGTGCCTTCTCTTTTGAGGCTACACACGTAGACATACACGCAACATGAAAGCTTTTCGACTTACAACGTGTTGTTTAGGAAAAACAAGATAATTTCGCACGATGCGGGATTTCCTTAAAACGTGATTTTCTGAAAAATTTTGACGAAAGAAAATTCTCCTTTTGGTTCTCTTTAGATGCTACATGTTAAGACGTACACGCCACAACAATTCTTTTCGAGATACAACGTGTAGTTTTGGAGATACAAGCTAATTTTGTACTATGCGTTATTTCTTCTCGTAAAGAGTTTCCAATGCGTACGTATATGTCTTTACTCTGCAAAACTGTATTTCCTTATGAAGTGGTATTCTTACATATCCTTTCGAGAGAAAACTGTCCTGTGCCTTCTCTTTTGAGGCTACACACTTAGACATACACGCAACATGAAAGCTTTTCGACTTACAATGTGTTGTTTAGGAAAAACAAGATAATTTCGCACGATGCGGGATTTCCTTAAAACGTGATTTTCTGAAAAATTTTGACGAAAGAAAATTCTCCTTTTGGTTCTCTTTAGATGCTACATGTTAAGACGTACACGCCACAACAATTCTTTTCGAGATACAACGTGTAGTTTTGGAGATACAAGCTAATTTTGTACTATGCGTTATTTCTTCTCGTAAAGAGTTTCCAATGCGTACGTATATGTCTTTACTCTGCAAAACTGTATTTCCTTATGAAGTGGTATTCTTACATATCCTTTCGAGAGAAAACTGTCCTGTGCCTTCTCTTTTGAGGCTACACACTTAGACATACACGCAACATGAAAGCTTTTCGACTTACAACGTGTTGTTTAGGAAAAACAAGATAATTTCGCACGATGCGGGATTTCCTTAAAACGTGATTTTCTGAAAAATTTTGACGAAAGAAAATTCTCCTTTTGGTTCTCTTTAGATGCTACATGTTAAGACGTACACGCCACAACAATTCTTTTCGAGATACAACGTGTAGTTTTGGAGATACAAGCTAATTTTGTACTATGCGTTATTTCTTCTCGTAAAGAGTTTCCAATGCGTAAGTATATGTCTTTACTCTGCAAAACTGTATTTCCTTATGAAGTGGTATTCTTACATATCCTTTCGAGAGAAAACTGTCCTGTGCCTTCTCTTTTGAGGCTACACACTTAGACATACACGCAACATGAAAGCTTTTCGACTTACAACGTGTTGTTTAGGAAAAACAAGATAATTTCGCACGATGCGGGATTTCCTCAAAACGTGATTTTCTGAAAAATTTTGACGAAAGAAAATTCTCCTTTTGGTTCTCTTTAGATGCTACATGTTAAGACGTACAAGCCACAACAATTCTTTTCGAGATACAACGTGTAGTTTTGGAGATACAAGCTAATTTTGTACTATGCGTTATTTCTTCTCGAAAAGAGTTTCCAATGCGTACGTATATGTCTTTACTCTGCAAAACTGTATTTCCTTATGAAGTGGTATTCTTACATATCCTTTCGAGAGAAAACTGTCCTGTGCCTTCTCTTTTGAGGCTACACATTTAGACATACACGCAACATGAAAGCTTTTCGACTTACAACGTGTTGTTTAGGAAAAACAAGATAATTTCGCACGATGCGGGATTTCCTTAAAACGTGATTTTCTGAAAAATTTTGACGAAAGAAAATTCTCCTTTTGGTTCTCTTTAGATGCTACATGTTAAGACGTACACGCCACAACAATTCTTTTCGAGATACAACGTGTAGTTTTGGAGATACAAGCTAATTTTGTACTATGCGTTATTTCTTCTCGTAAAGAGTTTCCAATGCGTACGTATATGTCTTTACTCTGCAAAACTGTATTTCCTTATGAAGTGGTATTCTTACATATCCTTTCGAGAGAAAACTGTCCTGTGCCTTCTCTTTTGAGGCTACACACTTAGACATACACGCAACATGAAAGCTTTTCGACTTACAACGTGTTGTTTAGGAAAAACAAGATAATTTCGCACGATGCGGGATTTCCTTAAAACGTGATTTTCTGAAAAATTTTGACGAAAGAAAATTCTCCTTTTGGTTCTCTTTAGATGCTACATGTTAAGACGTACACGCCACAACAATTCTTTTCGAGATACAACGTGTAGTTTTGGAGATACAAGCTAATTTTGTACTATGCGTTATTTCTTCTCGTAAAGAGTTTCCAATGCGTACGTATATGTCTTTACTCTGCAAAACTGTATTTCCTTATGAAGTGGTATTCTTACATATCCTTTCGAGAGAAAACTGTCCTGTGCCTTCTCTTTTGAGGCTACACACTTAGACATACACGCAACATGAAAGCTTTTCGACTTACAACGTGTTGTCTAGGAAAAACAAGATAATTTCGCACGATGCGGGATTTCCTTAAAACGTGATTTTCTGAAAAATTTTGACGAAAGAAAATTCTCTTTTTGGTTCTCTTTAGATGCTACATGTTAAGACGTACACGCCACAACAATTCTTTTCGAGATACAACGTGTAGTTTTGGAGATACAAGCTAATTTTGTACTATGCGTTATTTCTTCTCGTAAAGAGTTTCCAATGCATACGTATATGTCTTTACTCTGCAAAACTGTATTTCCTCATGAAGTGGTATTCTTACATATCCTTTCGAGAGAAAACTGTCCTGTGCCTTCTCTTTTGAGGCTACACACTTAGACATACACGCAACATGAAAGCTTTTCGACTAACAACGTGTTGTCTAGGAAAAACAAGATAATTTCGCACGATGCGGGATTTCCTTAAAACGTGATTTTCTGAAAAATTTTGACGAAAGAAAATTCTCCTTTTCGTTCTCTTTAGATGCTACATGTTAAGACGTACACGCCACAACAATTCTTTTCGAGATACAACGTGTAGTTTTGGAGATACAAGCTAATTTTGTACTATGCGTTATTTCTTCTCGTAAAGAGTTTCCAATGCGTACGTATATGTCTTTACTCTGCAAAACTGTATTTCCTTATGAAGTGGTATTCTTACATATCCTTTTGAGAGAAAACTGTCCTGTGCCTTCTCTTTTGAGGCTACACACTTAGACATACACGCAACATGAAAGCTTTTCGACTTACAACGTGTTGTTTAGGAAAAACAAGATAATTTCGCACGATGCGGGATTTCCTTAAAACGTGATTTTCTGAAAAATTTTGACGAAAGAAAATTCTCCTTTTGGTTCTCTTTAGATGCTACATGTTAAGACGTACACGCCACAACAATTCTTTTCGAGATACAACGTGTAGTTTTGGAGATACAAGCTAATTTTGTACTATGCGTTATTTCTTCTCGTAAAGAGTTTCCAATGCGTACGTATATGTCTTTACTCTGCAAAACTGTATTTCCTTATGAAGTGGTATTCTTACATATCCTTTCGAGAGAAAACTGTCCTGTGCCTTCTCTTTTGAGGCTACACACTTAGACATACACGCAACATGAAAGCTTTTCGACTTACAACGTGTTGTTTAGGAAAAACAAGATAATTTCGCACGATGCGGGATTTCCTTAAAACGTGATTTTCTGAAAAATTTTGACGAAAGAAAATTCTCCTTTTGGTTCTCTTTAGATGCTACATGTTAAGACGTACACGCCACAACAATTCTTTTCGAGATACAACGTGTAGTTTTGGAGATACAAGCTAATTTTGTACTATGCGTTATTTCTTCTCGTAAAGAGTTTCCAATGCGTACGTATATGTCTTTACTCTGCAAAACTGTATTTCCTTATGAAGTGGTATTCTTACATATCCTTTCGAGAGAAAACTGTCCTGTGCCTTCTCTTTTGAGGCTACACACTTAGACATACACGCAACATGAAAGCTTTTCGACTTACAACGTGTTGTTTAGGAAAAACTAGATAATTTCGCATGATGCGGGATTTCCTTAAAACGTGATTTTCTGAAAAATTTTGACGAAAGAAAATTCTCCTTTTGGTTCTCTTTAGATGCTACATGTTAAGACGTACACGCCACAACAATTCTTTTCGAGATACAACGTGTAGTTTTGGAGATACAAGCTAATTTTGTACTATGCGTTATTTCTTCTCGTAAAGAGTTTCCAATGCGTACATATATGTCTTTACTCTGCAAAACTGTATTTCCTCATGAAGTGGTATTCTTACATATCCTTTCGAGAGAAAACTGTCCTGTGCCTTCTCTTTTGAGGCTACACACTTAGACATACACGCAACATGAAAGCTTTTCGACTTACAACGTGTTGTTTAGGAAAAACAAGATAATTTCGCACGATGCGGGATTTCCTTAAAACGTGATTTTCTGAAAAATTTTGACGAAAGAAAATTCTCCATTTGGTTCTCTTTAGATGCTACATGTTAAGACGTACACGCCACAACAATTCTTTTCGAGATACAACGTGTAGTTTTGGAGATACAAGCTAATTTTGTACTATGCGTTATTTCTTCTCGTAAAGAGTTTCCAATGCGTACGTATATGTCTTTACTCTGCAAAACTGTATTTCCTTATGAAGTGGTATTCTTACATATCCTTTCAAGAGAAAACTGTCCTGTGCCTTCTCTTTTGAGGCTACACACTTAGACATACACGCAACATGAAAGCTTTTCGACTTACAACGTGTTGTTTAGGAAAAACAAGATAATTTCGCACGATGCGGGATTTCCTTAAAACGTGATTTTCTGAAAAATTTTGACGAAAGAAAATTCTCCTTTTGGTTCTCTTTAGATGCTACATGTTAAGACGTACACGCCACAACAATTCTTTTCGAGATACAACGTGTAGTTTTGGAGATACAAGCTAATTTTGTACTATGCGTTATTTCTTCTCGTAAAGAGTTTCCAATGCGTACGTATATGTCTTTACTCTGCAAAACTGTATTTCCTTATGAAGTGGTATTCTTACATATCCTTTCGAGAGAAAACTGTCCTGTGCCTTCTCTTTTGAGGCTACACACGTAGACATACACGCAACATGAAAGCTTTTCGACTTACAACGTGTTGTTTAGGAAAAACAAGATAATTTCGCACGATGCGGGATTTCCTTAAAACGTTATTTTCTGAAAAATTTTGACGAAAGAAAATTCTCCTTTTGGTTCTCTTTAGATGCTACATGTTAAGACGTACACGCCACAACAATTCTTTTCGAGATACAACGTGTAGTTTTGGAGATACAAGCTAATTTTGTACTATGCGTTATTTCTTCTCGTAAAGAGTTTCCAATGCGTACGTATATGTCTTTACTCTGCAAAACTGTATTTCCTTATGAAGTGGTATTCTTACATATCCTTTCGAGAGAAAACTGTCCTGTGCCTTCTCTTTTGAGGCTACACACTTAGACATACAGGCAACATGAAAGCTTTTCGACTTACAACGTGTTGTTTAGGAAAAACAAGATAATTTCGCACGATGCGGGATTTCCTTAAAACGTGATTTTCTGAAAAATTTTGACGAAAGAAAATTCTCCTTTTGGTTCTCTTTAGATGCTACATGTTAAGACGTACACGCCACAACAATTCTTTTCGAGATACAACGTGTAGTTTTGGAGATACAAGCTAATTTTGTACTATGCGTTATTTCTTCTCGTAAAGAGTTTCCAATGCGTACGTATATGTCTTTACTCTGCAAAACTGTATTTCCTTATGAAGTGGTATTCTTACATATCCTTTCGAGAGAAAACTGTCCTGTGCCTTCTCTTTTGAGGCTACACACTTAGACATACACGCAACATGAAAGCTTTTCGACTTACAACGTGTTGTTTAGGAAAAACAAGATAATTTCGCACGATGCGGGATTTCCTTAAAACGTGATTTTCTGAAAAATTTTGACGAAAGAAAATTCTCCTTTTGGTTCTCTTTAGATGCTACATGTTAAGACGTACACGCCACAACAATTCTTTTCGAGATACAACGTGTAGTTTTGGAGATACAAGCTAATTTTGTACTATGCGTTATTTCTTCTCGTAAAGAGTTTCCAATGCGTACGTATATGTCTTTACTCTGCAAAACTGTATTTCCTTATGAAGTGGTATTCTTACATATCCTTTCGAGAGAAAACTGTCCTGTGCCTTCTCTTTTGAGGCTACACACTTAGACATACAGGCAACATGAAAGCTTTTCGACTTACAACGTGTTGTTTAGGAAAAACAAGATAATTTCGCACGATGCGGGATTTCCTTAAAACGTGATTTTCTGAAAAATTTTGACGAAAGAAAATTCTCCTTTTGGTTCTCTTTAGATGCTACATGTTAAGACGTACACGCCACAACAATTCTTTTCGAGATACAACGAGTAGTTTTGGAGATACAAGCTAATTTTGTACTATGCGTTATTTCTTCTCGTAAAGAGTTTCCAATGCGTACGTATATGTCTTTACTCTGCAAAACTGTATTTCCTTATGAAGTGGTATTCTTACATATCCTTTCGAGAGAAAACTGTCCTGTGCCTTCTCTTTTGAGGCTACACACTTAGACATACACGCAACATGAAAGCTTTTCGACTTACAACGTGTTGTTTAGGAAAAACAAGATAATTTCGCACGATGCGGGATTTCCTTAAAACGTGATTTTCTGAAAAATTTTGACGAAAGAAAATTCTCCTTTTGGTTCTCTTTAGATGCTACATGTTAAGACGTACACGCCACAACAATTCTTTTCGAGATACAACGTGTAGTTTTGGAGATACAAGCTAATTTTGTACTATGCGTTATTTCTTCTCGTAAAGAGTTTCCAATGCGTACGTATATGTCTTTACTCTGCAAAACTGTATTTCCTTATGAAGTGGTATTCTTACATATCCTTTCGAGAGAAAACTGTCCTGTGCCTTCTCTTTTGAGGCTACACACTTAGACATACAGGCAACATGAAAGCTTTTCGACTTACAACGTGTTGTTTAGGAAAAACAAGATAATTTCGCACGATGCGGGATTTCCTTAAAACGTGATTTTCTGAAAAATTTTGACGAAAGAAAATTCTCCTTTTGGTTCTCTTTAGATGCTACATGTTAAGACGTACACGCCACAACAATTCTTTTCGAGATACAACGAGTAGTTTTGGAGATACAAGCTAATTTTGTACTATGCGTTATTTCTTCTCGTAAAGAGTTTCCAATGCGTACGTATATGTCTTTACTCTGCAAAACTGTATTTCCTTATGAAGTGGTATTCTTACATATCCTTTCGAGAGAAAACTGTCCTGTGCCTTCTCTTTTGAGGCTACACACTTAGACATACACGCAACATGAAAGCTTTTCGACTTACAACGTGTTGTTTAGGAAAAACAAGATAATTTCGCACGATGCGGGATTTCCTTAAAACGTGATTTTCTGAAAAATTTTGACGAAAGAAAATTCTCCTTTTGGTTCTCTTTAGATGCTACATGTTAAGACGTACACGCCACAACAATTCTTTTCGAGATACAACGTGTAGTTTTGGAGATACAAGCTAATTTTGTACTATGCGTTATTTCTTCTCGTAAAGAGTTTCCAATGCGTACGTATATGTCTTTACTCTGCAAAACTGTATTTCCTTATGAAGTGGTATTCTTACATATCCTTTCGAGAGAAAACTGTCCTGTGCCTTCTCTTTTGAGGCTACACACTTAGACATACACGCAACATGAAAGCTTTTCGACTTACAACGTGTTGTTTAGGAAAAACAAGATAATTTCGCACGATGCGGGATTTCCTTAAAACGTGATTTTCTGAAAAATTTTGACGAAAGAAAATTCTCCTTTTGGTTCTCTTTAGATGCTACATGTTAAGACGTACACGCCACAACAATTCTTTTCGAGATACAACGTGTAGTTTTGGAGATACAAGCTAATTTTGTACTATGCGTTATTTCTTCTCGTAAAGAGTTTCCAATGCGTACGTATATGTCTTTACTCTGCAAAACTGTATTTCCTTATGAAGTGGTATTCTTACATATCCTTTCGAGAGAAAACTGTCCTGTGCCTTCTCTTTTGAGGCTACACACTTAGACATACACGCAACATGAAAGCTTTTCGACTTACAACGTGTTGTTTAGGAAAAACAAGATAATTTCGCACGATGCGGGATTTCCTTAAAACGTGATTTTCTGAAAAATTTTGACGAAAGAAAATTCTCCTTTTGGTTCTCTTTAGATGCTACATGTTAAGACGTACACGCCACAACAATTCTTTTCGAGATACAACGTGTAGTTTTGGAGATACAAGCTAATTTTGTACTATGCGTTATTTCTTCTCGTAAAGAGTTTCCAATGCGTACGTATATGTCTTTACTCTGCAAAACTGTATTTCCTTATGAAGTGGTATTCTTACATATCCTTTCGAGAGAAAACTGTCCTGTGCCTTCTCTTTTGAGGCTACACATGTAGACATACACGCAACATGAAAGCTTTTCGACTTACAACGTGTTGTTTAGGAAAAACAAGATAATTTCGCACGATGCGGGATTTCCTTAAAACGTGATTTTCTGAAAAATTTTGACGAAAGAAAATTCTCCTTTTGGTTCTCTTTAGATGCTACATGTTAAGACGTACACGCCACAACAATTCTTTTCGAGATACAACGTGTAGTTTTGGAGATACAAGCTAATTTTGTACTATGCGTTATTTCTTCTCGTAAAGAGTTTCCAATGCGTACGTATATGTCTTTACTCTGCAAAACTGTATTTCCTTATGAAGTGGTATTCTTACATATCCTTTCGAGAGAAAACTGTCCTGTGCCTTCTCTTTTGAGGCTACACACTTAGACATACACGCAACATGAAAGCTTTTCGACTTACAACGTGTTGTTTAGGAAAAACAAGATAATTTCGCACGATGCGGGATTTCCTTAAAACGTGATTTTCTGAAAAATTTTGACGAAAGAAAATTCTCCTTTTGGTTCTCTTTAGATGCTACATGTTAAGACGTACACGCCACAACAATTCTTTTCGAGATACAACGTGTAGTTTTGGAGATACAAGCTAATTTTGTACTATGCGTTATTTCTTCTCGTAAAGAGTTTCCAATGCGTACGTATATGTCTTTACTCTGCAAAACTGTATTTCCTAATGAAGTGGTATTCTTACATATCCTTTCGAGAGAAAACTGTCCTGTGCCTTCTCTTTTGAGGCTACACACTTAGACATACAGGCAACATGAAAGCTTTTCGACTTACAACGTGTTGTTTAGGAAAAACAAGATAATTTCGCACGATGCGGGATTTCCTTAAAACGTGATTTTCTGAAAAATTTTGACGAAAGAAAATTCTCCTTTTGGTTCTCTTTAGATGCTACATGTTAAGACGTACACGCCACAACAATTCTTTTCGAGATACAACGTGTAGTTTTGGAGATACAAGCTAATTTTGTACTATGCGTTATTTCTTCTCGTAAAGAGTTTCCAATGCGTACGTATATGTCTTTACTCTGCAAAACTGTATTTCCTTATGAAGTGGTATTCTTACATATCCTTTCGAGAGAAAACTGTCCTGTGCCTTCTCTTTTGAGGCTACACACTTAGACATACACGCAACATGAAAGCTTTTCGACTTACAACGTGTTGTTTAGGAAAAACAAGATAATTTCGCACGATGCGGGATTTCCTTAAAACGTGATTTTCTGAAAAATTTTGACGAAAGAAAATTCTCCTTTTGGTTCTCTTTAGATGCTACATGTTAAGACGTACACGCCACAACAATTCTTTTCGAGATACAACGTGTAGTTTTGGAGATACAAGCTAATTTTGTACTATGCGTTATTTCTTCTCGTAAAGAGTTTCCAATGCGTACGTATATGTCTTTACTCTGCAAAACTGTATTTCCTTATGAAGTGGTATTCTTACATATCCTTTCGAGAGAAAACTGTCCTGTGCCTTCTCTTTTGAGGCTACACACTTAGACATACAGGCAACATGAAAGCTTTTCGACTTACAATGTGTTGTTTAGGAAAAACAAGATAATTTCGCACGATGCGGGATTTCCTTAAAACGTGATTTTCTGAAAAATTTTGACGAAAGAAAATTCTCCTTTTGGTTCTCTTTAGATGCTACATGTTAAGACGTACACGCCACAACAATTCTTTTCGAGATACAACGTGTAGTTTTGGAGATACAAGCTAATTTTGTACTATGCGTTATTTCTTCTCGTAAAGAGTTTCCAATGCGTACGTATATGTCTTTACTCTGCAAAACTGTATTTCCTTATGAAGTGGTATTCTTACATATCCTTTCAAGAGAAAACTGCCCTGTGCCTTCTCTTTTGAGGCTACACACTTAAACATCCACGCAACATGAAAGCTTTTCGACTTACAACGTGTTGTTTAGGAAAAACAAGATAATTTCGCACGATGCGGGATTTCCTTAAAACGTGATTTTCTGAAAAATTTTGACGAAAGAAAATTCTCCTTTTGGTTCTCTTTAGATGCTACATGTTAAGACGTACACGCCACAACAATTCTTTTCGAGATACAACGTGTAGTTTTGGAGATACAAGCTAATTTTGTACTATGCGTTATTTCTTCTCGTAAAGAGTTTCCAATGCGTACGTATATGTCTTTACTCTGCAAAACTGTATTTCCTTATGAAGTGGTATTCTTACATATCCTTTCGAGAGAAAACTGTCCTGTGCCTTCTCTTTTGAGGCTACACACGTAGACATACACGCAACATGAAAGCTTTTCGACTTACAACGTGTTGTTTAGGAAAAACAAGATAATTTCGCACGATGCGGGATTTCCTTAAAACGTTATTTTCTGAAAAATTTTGACGAAAGAAAATTCTCCTTTTGGTTCTCTTTAGATGCTACATGTTAAGACGTACACGCCACAACAATTCTTTTCGAGATACAACGTGTAGTTTTGGAGATACAAGCTAATTTTGTACTATGCGGTATTTCTTCTCGTAAAGAGTTTCCAATGCGTACGTATATGTCTTTACTCTGCAAAACAGTATTTCCTTATGAAGTGGTATTCTTACATATCCTTTCGAGAGAAAACTGTCCTGTGCCTTCTCTTTTGAGGCTACACACTTAGACATACACGCAACATGAAAGCTTTTCGACTTACAACGTGTTGTTTAGGAAAAACAAGATAATTTCGCACGATGCGGGATTTCCTTAAAACGTGATTTTCTGAAAAATTTTGACGAAAGAAAATTCTCCTTTTGGTTCTCTTTAGATGCTACATGTTAAGACGTACACGCCACAACAATTCTTTTCGAGATACAACGTGTAGTTTTGGAGATACAAGCTAATTTTGTACTATGCGTTATTTCTTCTCGTAAAGAGTTTCCAATGCGTACGTATATGTCTTTACTCTGCAAAACTGTATTTCCTTATGAAGTGGTATTCTTACATATCCTTTCGAGAGAAAACTGTCCTGTGCCTTCTCTTTTGAGGCTACACATGTAGACATACACGCAACATGAAAGCTTTTCGACTTACAACGTGTTGTTTAGGAAAAACAAGATAATTTCGCACGATGCGGGATTTCCTTAAAACGTGATTTTCTGAAAAATTTTGACGAAAGAAAATTCTACTTTTGGTTCTCTTTAGATGCTACATGTTAAGACGTACACGCCACAACAATTCTTTTCGAGATACAACGTGTAGTTTTGGAGATACAAGCTAATTTTGTACTATGCGTTATTTCTTCTCGTAAAGAGTTTCCAATGCGTACGTATATGTCTTTACTCTGCAAAACTGTATTTCCTTATGAAGTGGTATTCTTACATATCCTTTCGAGAGAAAACTGTCCTGTGCCTTCTCTTTTGAGGCTACACACTTAGACATACACGCAACATGAAAGCTTTTCGACTTACAACGTGTTGTTTAGGAAAAACAAGATAATTTCGCACGATGCGGGATTTCCTTAAAACGTGATTTTCTGAAAAATTTTGACGAAAGAAAATTCTCCTTTTGGTTCTCTTTAGATGCTACATGTTAAGACGTACACGCCACAACAATTCTTTTCGAGATACAACGTGTAGTTTTGGAGATACAAGCTAATTTTGTACTATGCGTTATTTCTTCTCGTAAAGAGTTTCCAATGCGTACGTATATGTCTTTACTCTGCAAAACTGTATTTCCTAATGAAGTGGTATTCTTACATATCCTTTCGAGAGAAAACTGTCCTGTGCCTTCTCTTTTGAGGCTACACACTTAGACATACAGGCAACATGAAAGCTTTTCGACTTACAACGTGTTGTTTAGGAAAAACAAGATAATTTCGCACGATGCGGGATTTCCTTAAAACGTGATTTTCTGAAAAATTTTGACGAAAGAAAATTCTCCTTTTGGTTCTCTTTAGATGCTACATGTTAAGACGTACACGCCACAACAATTCTTTTCGAGATACAACGTGTAGTTTTGGAGATACAAGCTAATTTTGTACTATGCGTTATTTCTTCTCGTAAAGAGTTTCCAATGCGTACGTATATGTCTTTACTCTGCAAAACTGTATTTCCTTATGAAGTGGTATTCTTACATATCCTTTCGAGAGAAAACTGTCCTGTGCCTTCTCTTTTGAGGCTACACACTTAGACATACACGCAACATGAAAGCTTTTCGACTTACAACGTGTTGTTTAGGAAAAACAAGATAATTTCGCACGATGCGGGATTTCCTTAAAACGTGATTTTCTGAAAAATTTTGACGAAAGAAAATTCTCCTTTTGGTTCTCTTTAGATGCTACATGTTAAGACGTACACGCCACAACAATTCTTTTCGAGATACAACGTGTAGTTTTGGAGATACAAGCTAATTTTGTACTATGCGTTATTTCTTCTCGTAAAGAGTTTCCAATGCGTACGTATATGTCTTTACTCTGCAAAACTGTATTTCCTTATGAAGTGGTATTCTTACATATCCTTTCGAGAGAAAACTGTCCTGTGCCTTCTCTTTTGAGGCTACACACTTAGACATACAGGCAACATGAAAGCTTTTCGACTTACAACGTGTTGTTTAGGAAAAACAAGATAATTTCGCACGATGCGGGATTTCCTTAAAACGTGATTTTCTGAAAAATTTTGACGAAAGAAAATTCTCCTTTTGGTTCTCTTTAGATGCTACATGTTAAGACGTACACGCCACAACAATTCTTTTCGAGATACAACGTGTAGTTTTGGAGATACAAGCTAATTTTGTACTATGCGTTATTTCTTCTCGTAAAGAGTTTCCAATGCGTACGTATATGTCTTTACTCTGCAAAACTGTATTTCCTTATGAAGTGGTATTCTTACATATCCTTTCGAGAGAAAACTGTCCTGTGCCTTCTCTTTTGAGGCTACACACTTAGACATACAGGCAACATGAAAGCTTTTCGACTTACAACGTGTTGTTTAGGAAAAACAAGATAATTTCGCACGATGCGGGATTTCCTTAAAACGTGATTTTCTGAAAAATTTTGACGAAAGAAAATTCTCCTTTTGGTTCTCTTTAGATGCTACATGTTAAGACGTACACGCCACAACAATTCTTTTCGAGATACAACGTGTAGTTTTGGAGATACAAGCTAATTTTGTACTATGCGTTATTTCTTCTCGTAAAGAGTTTCCAATGCGTACGTATATGTCTTTACTCTGCAAAACTGTATTTCCTTATGAAGTGGTATTCTTACATATCCTTTCGAGAGAAAACTGTCCTGTGCCTTCTCTTTTGAGGCTACACACTTAGACATACACGCAACATGAAAGCTTTTCGACTTACAACGTGTTGTTTAGGAAAAACAAGATAATTTCGCACGATGCGGGATTTCCTTAAAACGTGATTTTCTGAAAAATTTTGACGAAAGAAAATTCTCCTTTTGGTTCTCTTTAGATGCTACATGTTAAGACGTACACGCCACAACAATTCTTTTCGAGATACAACGTGTAGTTTTGGAGATACAAGCTAATTTTGTACTATGCGTTATTTCTTCTCGTAAAGAGTTTCCAATGCGTACGTATATGTCTTTACTCTGCAAAACTGTATTTCCTTATGAAGTGGTATTCTTACATATCCTTTCGAGAGAAAACTGTCCTGTGCCTTCTCTTTTGAGGCTACACACTTAGACATACACGCAACATGAAAGCTTTTCGACTTACAACGTGTTGTTTAGGAAAAACAAGATAATTTCGCACGATGCGGGATTTCCTTAAAACGTGATTTTCTGAAAAATTTTGACGAAAGAAAATTCTCCTTTTGGTTCTCTTTAGATGCTACATGTTAAGACGTACACGCCACAACAATTCTTTTCGAGATACAACGTGTAGTTTTGGAGATACAAGCTAATTTTGTACTATGCGTTATTTCTTCTCGTAAAGAGTTTCCAATGCGTACGTATATGTCTTTACTCTGCAAAACTGTATTTCCTTATGAAGTGGTATTCTTACATATCCTTTCGAGAGAAAACTGTCCTGTGCCTTCTCTTTTGAGGCTACACACTTAGACATACACGCAACATGAAAGCTTTTCGACTTACAACGTGTTGTTTAGGAAAAACAAGATAATTTCGCACGATGCGGGATTTCCTTAAAACGTGATTTTCTGAAAAATTTTGACGAAAGAAAATTCTCCTTTTGGTTCTCTTTAGATGCTACATGTTAAGACGTACACGCCACAACAATTCTTTTCGAGATACAACGTGTAGTTTTGGAGATACAAGCTAATTTTGTACGATGCGTTATTTCTTCTCGTAAAGAGTTTCCAATGCGTACGTATATGTCTTTACTCTGCAAAACTGTATTACCTTATGAAGTGGTATTCTTACATATCCTTTCGAGAGAAAACTGTCCTGTGCCTTCTCTTTTGAGGCTACACACTTAGACATACACGCAACATGAAAGCTTTTCGACTTACAACGTGTTGTTTAGGAAAAACAAGATAATTTCGCACGATGCGGGATTTCCTTAAAACGTGATTTTCTGAAAAATTTTGACGAAAGAAAATTCTCCTTTTGGTTCTCTTTAGATGCTACATGTTAAGACGTACACGCCACAACAATTCTTTTCGAGATACAACGTGTAGTTTTGGAGATACAAGCTAATTTTGTACTATGCGTTATTTCTTCTCGTAAAGAGTTTCCAATGCGTACGTATATGTCTTTACTCTGCAAAACTGTATTTCCTTATGAAGTGGTATTCTTACATATCCTTTCGAGAGAAAACTGTCCTGTGCCTTCTCTTTTGAGGCTACACACGTAGACATACACGCAACATGAAAGCTTTTCGACTTACAACGTGTTGTTTAGGAAAAACAAGATAATTTCGCACGATGCGGGATTTCCTTAAAACGTGATTTTCTGAAAAATTTTGACGAAAGAAAATTCTCCTTTTGGTTCTCTTTAGATGCTACATGTTAAGACGTACACGCCACAACAATTCTTTTCGAGATACAACGTGTAGTTTTGGAGATACAAGCTAATTTTGTACTATGCGTTATTTCTTCTCGTAAAGAGTTTCCAATGCGTACGTATATGTCTTTACTCTGCAAAACTGTATTTCCTTATGAAGTGGTATTCTTACATATCCTTTCGAGAGAAAACTGTCCTGTGCCTTCTCTTTTGAGGCTACACACTTAGACATACACGCAACATGAAAGCTTTTCGACTTACAACGTGTTGTTTAGGAAAAACAAGATAATTTCACACGATGCGGGATTTCCTTAAAACGTGATTTTCTGAAAAATTTTGACGAAAGAAAATTCTCCTTTTGGTTCTCTTTAGATGCTACATGTTAAGACGTACACGCCACAACAATTCTTTTCGAGATACAACGTGTAGTTTTGGAGATACAAGCTAATTTTGTACTATGCGTTATTTCTTCTCGTAAAGAGTTTCCAATGCGTACGTATATGTCTTTACTCTGCAAAACTGTATTTCCTTATGAAGTGGTATTCTTACATATCTTTTCGAGAGAAAACTGTCCTGTGCCTTCTCTTTTGAGGCTACACACGTAGACATACACGCAACATGAAAGCTTTTCGACTTACAACGTGTTGTTTAGGAAAAACAAGATAATTTCGCACGATGCGGGATTTCCTTAAAACGTGATTTTCTGAAAAATTTTGACGAAAGAAAATTCTCCTTTTGGTTCTCTTTAGATGCTACATGTTAAGACGTACACGCCACAACAATTCTTTTCGAGATACAACGTGTAGTTTTGGAGATACAAGCTAATTTTGTACGATGCGTTATTTCTTCTCGTAAAGAGTTTCCAATGCGTATGTATATGTCTTTACTCTGCAAAACTGTATTACCTTATGAAGTGGTATTCTTACATATCCTTTCGAGAGAAAACTGTCCTGTGCCTTCTCTTTTGAGGCTACACACTTAGACATACACGCAACATGAAAGCTTTTCGACTTACAACGTGTTGTTTAGGAAAAACAAGATAATTTCGCACGATGCGGGATTTCCTTAAAACGTGATTTTCTGAAAAATTTTGACGAAAGAAAATTCTCCTTTTGGTTCTCTTTAGATGCTACATGTTAAGACGTACACGCCACAACAATTCTTTTCGAGATACAACGTGTAGTTTTGGAGATACAAGCTAATTTTGTACTATGCGTTATTTCTTCTCGTAAAGAGTTTCCAATGCGTACGTATATGTCTTTACTCTGCAAAACTGTATTTCCTTATGAAGTGGTATTCTTACATATCCTTTCGAGAGAAAACTGTCCTGTGCCTTCTCTTTTGAGGCTACACACGTAGACATACACGCAACATGAAAGCTTTTCGACTTACAACGTGTTGTTTAGGAAAAACAAGATAATTTCGCACGATGCGGGATTTCCTTAAAACGTGATTTTCTGAAAAATTTTGACGAAAGAAAATTCTCCTTTTGGTTCTCTTTAGATGCTACATGTTAAGACGTACACGCCACAACAATTCTTTTCGAGATACAACGTGTAGTTTTGGAGATACAAGCTAATTTTGTACTATGCGTTATTTCTTCTCGTAAAGAGTTTCCAATGCGTACGTATATGTCTTTACTCTGCAAAACTGTATTTCCTTATGAAGTGGTATTCTTACATATCCTTTCGAGAGAAAACTGTCCTGTGCCTTCTCTTTTGAGGCTACACACTTAGACATACACGCAACATGAAAGCTTTTCGACTTACAACGTGTTGTTTAGGAAAAACAAGATAATTTCACACGATGCGGGATTTCCTTAAAACGTGATTTTCTGAAAAATTTTGACGAAAGAAAATTCTCCTTTTGGTTCTCTTTAGATGCTACATGTTAAGACGTACACGCCACAACAATTCTTTTCGAGATACAACGTGTAGTTTTGGAGATACAAGCTAATTTTGTACTATGCGTTATTTCTTCTCGTAAAGAGTTTCCAATGCGTACGTATATGTCTTTACTCTGCAAAACTGTATTTCCTTATGAAGTGGTATTCTTACATATCCTTTCGAGAGAAAACTGTCCTGTGCCTTCTCTTTTGAGGCTACACACGTAGACATACACGCAACATGAAAGCTTTTCGACTTACAACGTGTTGTTTAGGAAAAACAAGATAATTTCGCACGATGCGGGATTTCCTTAAAACGTGATTTTCTGAAAAATTTTGACGAAAGAAAATTCTCCTTTTGGTTCTCTTTAGATGCTACATGTTAAGACGTACACGCCACAACAATTCTTTTCGAGATACAACGTGTAGTTTTGGAGATACAAGCTAATTTTGTACTATGCGTTATTTCTTCTCGTAAAGAGTTTCCAATGCGTACGTATATGTCTTTACTCTGCAAAACTGTATTTCCTTATGAAGTGGTATTCTTACATATCCTTTCGAGAGAAAACTGTCCTGTGCCTTCTCTTTTGAGGCTACACACTTAGACATACACGCAACATGAAAGCTTTTCGACTTACAACGTGTTGTTTAGGAAAAACAAGATAATTTCGCACGATGCGGGATTTCCTTAAAACGTGATTTTCTGAAAAATTTTGACGAAAGAAAATTCTCCTTTTGGTTCTCTTTAGATGCTACATGTTAAGACGTACACGCCACAACAATTCTTTTCGAGATACAACGTGTAGTTTTGGAGATACAAGCTAATTTTGTACTATGCGTTATTTCTTCTCGTAAAGAGTTTCCAATGCGTACGTATATGTCTTTACTCTGCAAAACTGTATTTCCTTATGAAGTGGTATTCTTACATATCCTTTCGAGAGAAAACTGTCCTGTGCCTTCTCTTTTGAGGCTACACACTTAGACATACACGCAACATGAAAGCTTTTCGACTTACAACGTGTTGTTTAGGAAAAACAAGATAATTTCGCACGATGCGGGATTTCCTTAAAACGTGATTTTCTGAAAAATTTTGACGAAAGAAAATTCTCCTTTTGGTTCTCTTTAGATGCTACATGTTAAGACGTACACGCCACAACAATTCTTTTCGAGATACAACGTGTAGTTTTAGAGATACAAGCTAATTTTGTACTATGCGTTATTTCTTCTCGTAAAGAGTTTCCAATGCGTACGTATATGTCTTTACTCTGCAAAACTGTATTTCCTTATGAAGTGGTATTCTTACATATCCTTTCGAGAGAAAACTGTCCTGTGCCTTCTCTTTTGAGGCTACACACTTAGACATACACGCAACATGAAAGCTTTTCGACTTACAACGTGTTGTCTAGGAAAAACAAGATAATTTCGCACGATGCGGGATTTCCTTAAAACGTGATTTTCTGAAAAATTTTGACGAAAGAAAATTCTCTTTTTGGTTCTCTTTAGATGCTACATGTTAAGACGTACACGCCACAACAATTCTTTTCGAGATACAACGTGTAGTTTTGGAGATACAAGCTAATTTTGTACTATGCGTTATTTCTTCTCGTAAAGAGTTTCCAATGCGTACGTATATGTCTTTACTCTGCAAAACTGTATTTCCTTATGAAGTGGTATTCTTACATATCCTTTCGAGAGAAAACTGTCCTGTGCCTTCTCTTTTGAGGCTACACACGTAGACATACACGCAACATGAAAGCTTTTCGACTTACAACGTGTTGTTTAGGAAAAACAAGATAATTTCGCACGATGCGGGGTTTCCTTAAAACGTGATTTTCTGAAAAATTTTGACGAAAGAAAATTCTCCTTTTGGTTCTCTTTAGATGCTACATGTTAAGACGTACACGCCACAACAATTCTTTTCGAGATACAACATGTAGTTTTGGAGATACAAGCTAATTTTGTACTATGCGTTATTTCTTCTCGTAAAGAGTTTCCAATGCGTACGTATATGTCTTTACTCTGCAAAACTGTATTTCCTTATGAAGTGGTATTCTTACATATCCTTTCGAGAGAAAACTGTCCTGTGCCTTCTCTTTTGAGGCTACACACGTAGACATACACGCAACATGAAAGCTTTTCGACTTACAACCTGTTGTTTAGGAAAAACAAGATAATTTCGCACGATGCGGGATTTCCTTAAAACGTGATTTTCTGAAAAATTTTGACGAAAGAAAATTCTCCTTTTGGTTCTCTTTAGATGCTACATGTTAAGACGTACACGCCACAACAATTCTTTCGAGATACAACGTGTAGTATTGGAGATACAAGCTAATTTTGTACTATGCGTTATTTCTTCTCGTAAAGAGTTTCCAATGCGTACGTATATGTCTTTACTCTGCAAAACTGTATTTCCTTATGAAGTGGTATTCTTACATATCCTTTCGAGAGAAAACTGTCCTGTGCCTTCTCTTTTGAGGCTACACACGTAGACATACACGCAACATGAAAGCTTTTCGACTTACAACGTGTTGTTTAGGAAAAACAAGATAATTTCGCACGATGCGGGATTTCCTTAAAACGTGATTTTCTGAAAAATTTTGACGAAAGAAAATTCTCCTTTTGGTTCTCTTTAGATGCTACATGTTAAGACGTACACGCCACAACAATTCTTTTCGAGATACAACGTGTAGTTTTGGAGATACAAGCTAATTTTGTACTATGCGTTATTTCTTCTCGTAAAGAGTTTCCAATGCGTACGTATATGTCTTTACTCTGCAAAACTGTATTTCCTTATGAAGTGGTATTCTTACATATCCTTTCGAGAGAAAACTGTCCTGTGCCTTCTCTTTTGAGGCTACACACTTAGACATACACGTAACATGAAAGCTTTTCGACTTACAACGTGTTGTTTAGGAAAAACAAGATAATTTCGCACGATGCGGGATTTCCTTAAAACGTGATTTTCTGAAAAATTTTGACGAAAGAAAATTCTCTTTTTGGTTCTCTTTAGATGCTACATGTTAAGACGTACACGCCACAACAATTCTTTTCGAGATACAACGTGTAGTTTTGGAGATACAAGCTAATTTTGTACTATGCGTTATTTCTTCTCGTAAAGAGTTTCCAATGCGTACGTATATGTCTTTACTCTGCAAAACTGTATTTCCTTATGAAGTGGTATTCTTACATATCCTTTCGAGAGAAAACTGTCCTGTGCCTTCTCTTTTGAGGCTACACACGTAGACATACACGCAACATGAAAGCTTTTCGACTTACAACGTGTTGTTTAGGAAAAACAAGATAATTTCGCACGATGCGGGATTTCCTTAAAACGTGATTTTCTGAAAAATTTTGACGAAAGAAAATTCTCCTTTTGGTTCTCTTTAGATGCTACATGTTAAGACGTACACGCCACAACAATTCTTTTCGAGATACAACGTGTAGTATTGGAGATACAAGCTAATTTTGTACTATGCGTTATTTCTTCTCGTAAAGAGTTTCCAATGCATACGTATATGTCTTTACTCTGCAAAACTGTATTTCCTTATGAAGTGGTATTCTTACATATCCTTTCGAGAGAAAACTGTCCTGTGCCTTCTCTTTTGAGGCTACACACTTATACATACACGCAACATGAAAGCTTTTCGACTTACAACGTGTTGTTTAGGAAAAACAAGATAATTTCGCACGATGCGGGATTTCCTTAAAACGTGATTTTCTGAAAAATTTTGACGAAAGAAAATTCTCCTTTTGGTTCTCTTTAGATGCTACATGTTAAGACGTACACGCCACAACAATTCTTTTCGAGATACAACGTGTAGTTTTGGAGATACAAGCTAATTTTGTACTATGCGTTATTTCTTCTCGTAAAGAGTTTCCAATGCATACGTATATGTCTTTACTCTGCAAAACTGTATTTCCTCATGAAGTGGTATTCTTACATATCCTTTCGAGAGAAAACTGTCCTGTGCCTTCTCTTTTGAGGCTACACACTTAGACATACACGCAACATGAAAGCTTTTCGACTTACAACGTGTTGTCTAGGAAAAACAAGATAATTTCGCACGATGCGGGATTTCCTTAAAACGTGATTTTCTGAAAAATTTTGACGAAAGAAAATTCTCCTTTTCGTTCTCTTTAGATGCTACATGTTAAGACGTACACGCCACAACAATTCTTTTCGAGATACAACGTGTAGTTTTGGAGATACAAGCTAATTTTGTACTATGCGTTATTTCTTCTCGTAAAGAGTTTCCAATGCGTACGTATATGTCTTTACTCTGCAAAACTGTATTTCCTTATGAAGTGGTATTCTTACATATCCTTTTGAGAGAAAACTGTCCTGTGCCTTCTCTTTTGAGGCTACACACTTAGACATACACGCAACATGAAAGCTTTTCGACTTACAACGTGTTGTTTAGGAAAAACAAGATAATTTCGCACGATGCGGGATTTCCTTAAAACGTGATTTTCTGAAAAATTTTGACGAAAGAAAATTCTCCTTTTGGTTCTCTTTAGATGCTACATGTTAAGACGTACACGCCACAAAAATTCTTTTCGAGATACAACGTGTAGTTTTGGAGATACAAGCTAATTTTGTACTATGCGTTATTTCTTCTCGTAAAGAGTTTCCAATGCGTACGTATATGTCTTTACTCTGCAAAACTGTATTTCCTTATGAAGTGGTATTCTTACATATCCTTTCGAGAGAAAACTGTCCTGTGCCTTCTCTTTTGAGGCTACACACTTAGACATACACGCAACATGAAAGCTTTTCGACTTACAACGTGTTGTTTAGGAAAAACAAGATAATTTCGCACGATGCGGGATTTCCTTAAAACGTGATTTTCTGAAAAATTTTGACGAAAGAAAATTCTCCTTTTGGTTCTCTTTAGATGCTACATGTTAAGACGTACACGCCACAACAATTCTTTTCGAGATACAACGTGTAGTTTTGGAGATACAAGCTAATTTTGTACTATGCGTTATTTCTTCTCGTAAAGAGTTTCCAATGCGTACGTATATGTCTTTACTCTGCAAAACTGTATTTCCTTATGAAGTGGTATTCTTACATATCCTTTCGAGAGAAAACTGTCCTGTGCCTTCTCTTTTGAGGCTACACACTTAGACATACACGCAACATGAAAGCTTTTCGACTTACAATGTGTTGTTTAGGAAAAACAAGATAATTTCGCACGATGCGGGATTTCCTTAAAACGTGATTTTCTGAAAAATTTTGACGAAAGAAAATTCTCCTTTTTGTTCTCTTTAGATGCTACATGTTAAGACGTACACGCCACAACAATTCTTTTCGAGATACAACGTGTAGTTTTGGAGATACAAGCTAATTTTGTACTATGCGTTATTTCTTCTCGTAAAGAGTTTCCAATGCGTACGTATATGTCTTTACTCTGCAAAACTGTATTTCCTTATGAAGTGGTATTCTTACATATCCTTTCGAGAGAAAACTGTCCTGTGCCTTCTCTTTTGAGGCTACACACTTAGACATACACGCAACATGAAAGCTTTTCGACTTACAACGTGTTGTTTAGGAAAAACAAGATAATTTCGCACGATGCGGGATTTCCTTAAAACGTGATTTTCTGAAAAATTTTGACGAAAGAAAATTCTCCTTTTGGTTCTCTTTAGATGCTACATGTTAAGACGTACACGCCACAACAATTCTTTTCGAGATACAACGTGTAGTTTTGGAGATACAAGCTAATTTTGTACTATGCGTTATTTCTTCTCGTAAAGAGTTTCCAATGCGTACGTATATGTCTTTACTCTGCAAAACTGTATTTCCTTATGAAGTGGTATTCTTACATATCCTTTCGAGAGAAAACTGTCCTGTGCCTTCTCTTTTGAGGCTACACACTTAGACATACAGGCAACATGAAAGCTTTTCGACTTACAACGTGTTGTTTAGGAAAAACAAGATAATTTCGCACGATGCGGGATTTCCTTAAAACGTGATTTTCTGAAAAATTTTGACGAAAGAAAATTCTCCTTTTGGTTCTCTTTAGATGCTACATGTTAAGACGTACACGCCACAACAATTCTTTTCGAGATACAACGTGTAGTTTTGGAGATACA
Source organism: Apodemus sylvaticus (assembly GCF_947179515.1). Taxonomy (NCBI): domain Eukaryota; kingdom Metazoa; phylum Chordata; class Mammalia; order Rodentia; family Muridae; genus Apodemus; species Apodemus sylvaticus. Next base: position 695,304 of record NW_026263075.1, on the reverse strand, counting down.
AGCTAATTTTGTACTATGCGTTATTTCTTCTCGTAAAGAGTTTCCAATGCGTACGTATATGTCTTTACTCTGCAAAACTGTATTTCCTTATGAAGTGGTATTCTTACATATCCTTTCGAGAGAAAACTGTCCTGTGCCTTCTCTTTTGAGGCTACACACTTAGACATACACGCAACATGAAAGCTTTTCGACTTACAACGTGTTGTTTAGGAAAAACAAGATAATTTCGCACGATGCGGGATTTCCTTAAAACGTGATTTTCTGAAAAATTTTGACGAAAGAAAATTCTCCTTTTGGTTCTCTTTAGATGCTACATGTTAAGACGTACACGCCACAACAATTCTTTTCGAGATACAACGTGTAGTTTTGGAGATACAAGCTAATTTTGTACTATGCGTTATTTCTTCTCGTAAAGAGTTTCCAATGCGTACGTATATGTCTTTACTCTGCAAAACTGTATTTCCTTATGAAGTGGTATTCTTACATATCCTTTCGAGAGAAAACTGTCCTGTGCCTTCTCTTTTGAGGCTACACATGTAGACATACACGCAACATGAAAGCTTTTCGACTTACAACGTGTTGTTTAGGAAAAACAAGATAATTTCGCACGATGCGGGATTTCCTTAAAACGTGATTTTCTGAAAAATTTTGACGAAAGAAAATTCTCCTTTTGGTTCTCTTTAGATGCTACATGTTAAGACGTACACGCCACAACAATTCTTTTCGAGATACAACGTGTAGTTTTGGAGATACAAGCTAATTTTGTACTATGCGTTATTTCTTCTCGTAAAGAGTTTCCAATGCGTACGTATATGTCTTTACTCTGCAAAACTGTATTTCCTTATGAAGTGGTATTCTTACATATCCTTTCGAGAGAAAACTGTCCTGTGCCTTCTCTTTTGAGGCTACACACTTAGACATACACGCAACATGAAAGCTTTTCGACTTACAACGTGTTGTTTAGGAAAAACAAGATAATTTCGCACGATGCGGGATTTCCTTAAAACGTGATTTTCTGAAAAATTTTGACGAAAGAAAATTCTCCTTTTGGTTCTCTTTAGATGCTACATGTTAAGACGTACACGCCACAACAATTCTTTTCGAGATACAACGTGTAGTTTTGGAGATACAAGCTAATTTTGTACTATGCGTTATTTCTTCTCGTAAAGAGTTTCCAATGCGTACGTATATGTCTTTACTCTGCAAAACTGTATTTCCTAATGAAGTGGTATTCTTACATATCCTTTCGAGAGAAAACTGTCCTGTGCCTTCTCTTTTGAGGCTACACACTTAGACATACAGGCAACATGAAAGCTTTTCGACTTACAACGTGTTGTTTAGGAAAAACAAGATAATTTCGCACGATGCGGGATTTCCTTAAAACGTGATTTTCTGAAAAATTTTGACGAAAGAAAATTCTCCTTTTGGTTCTCTTTAGATGCTACATGTTAAGACGTACACGCCACAACAATTCTTTTCGAGATACAACGTGTAGTTTTGGAGATACAAGCTAATTTTGTACTATGCGTTATTTCTTCTCGTAAAGAGTTTCCAATGCGTACGTATATGTCTTTACTCTGCAAAACTGTATTTCCTTATGAAGTGGTATTCTTACATATCCTTTCGAGAGAAAACTGTCCTGTGCCTTCTCTTTTGAGGCTACACACTTAGACATACACGCAACATGAAAGCTTTTCGACTTACAACGTGTTGTTTAGGAAAAACAAGATAATTTCGCACGATGCGGGATTTCCTTAAAACGTGATTTTCTGAAAAATTTTGACGAAAGAAAATTCTCCTTTTGGTTCTCTTTAGATGCTACATGTTAAGACGTACACGCCACAACAATTCTTTTCGAGATACAACGTGTAGTTTTGGAGATACAAGCTAATTTTGTACTATGCGTTATTTCTTCTCGTAAAGAGTTTCCAATGCGTACGTATATGTCTTTACTCTGCAAAACTGTATTTCCTTATGAAGTGGTATTCTTACATATCCTTTCGAGAGAAAACTGTCCTGTGCCTTCTCTTTTGAGGCTACACACTTAGACATACAGGCAACATGAAAGCTTTTCGACTTACAACGTGTTGTTTAGGAAAAACAAGATAATTTCGCACGATGCGGGATTTCCTTAAAACGTGATTTTCTGAAAAATTTTGACGAAAGAAAATTCTCCTTTTGGTTCTCTTTAGATGCTACATGTTAAGACGTACACGCCACAACAATTCTTTTCGAGATACAACGTGTAGTTTTGGAGATACAAGCTAATTTTGTACTATGCGTTATTTCTTCTCGTAAAGAGTTTCCAATGCGTACGTATATGTCTTTACTCTGCAAAACTGTATTTCCTTATGAAGTGGTATTCTTACATATCCTTTCAAGAGAAAACTGCCCTGTGCCTTCTCTTTTGAGGCTACACACTTAGACATCCACGCAACATGAAAGCTTTTCGACTTACAACGTGTTGTTTAGGAAAAACAAGATAATTTCGCACGATGCGGGATTTCCTTAAAACGTGATTTTCTGAAAAATTTTGACGAAAGAAAATTCTCCTTTTGGTTCTCTTTAGATGCTACATGTTAAGACGTACACGCCACAACAATTCTTTTCGAGATACAACGTGTAGTTTTGGAGATACAAGCTAATTTTGTACTATGCGTTATTTCTTCTCGTAAAGAGTTTCCAATGCGTACGTATATGTCTTTACTCTGCAAAACTGTATTTCCTTATGAAGTGGTATTCTTACATATCCTTTCGAGAGAAAACTGTCCTGTGCCTTCTCTTTTGAGGCTACACACGTAGACATACACGCAACATGAAAGCTTTTCGACTTACAACGTGTTGTTTAGGAAAAACAAGATAATTTCGCACGATGCGGGATTTCCTTAAAACGTGATTTTCTGAAAAATTTTGACGAAAGAAAATTCTCCTTTTGGTTCTCTTTAGATGCTACATGTTAAGACGTACACGCCACAACAATTCTTTTCGAGATACAACGTGTAGTTTTGGAGATACAAGCTAATTTTGTACTATGCGTTATTTCTTCTCGTAAAGAGTTTCCAATGCGTACGTATATGTCTTTACTCTGCAAAACTGTATTTCCTTATGAAGTGGTATTCTTACATATCCTTTCGAGAGAAAACTGTCCTGTGCCTTCTCTTTTGAGGCTACACACGTAGACATACACGCAACATGAAAGCTTTTCGACTTACAACGTGTTGTTTAGGAAAAACAAGATAATTTCGCACGATGCGGGATTTCCTTAAAACGTTATTTTCTGAAAAATTTTGACGAAAGAAAATTCTCCTTTTGGTTCTCTTTAGATGCTACATGTTAAGACGTACACGCCACAACAATTCTTTTCGAGATACAACGTGTAGTTTTGGAGATACAAGCTAATTTTGTACTATGCGGTATTTCTTCTCGTAAAGAGTTTCCAATGCGTACGTATATGTCTTTACTCTGCAAAACAGTATTTCCTTATGAAGTGGTATTCTTACATATCCTTTCGAGAGAAAACTGTCCTGTGCCTTCTCTTTTGAGGCTACACACTTAGACATACACGCAACATGAAAGCTTTTCGACTTACAACGTGTTGTTTAGGAAAAACAAGATAATTTCGCACGATGCGGGATTTCCTTAAAACGTGATTTTCTGAAAAATTTTGACGAAAGAAAATTCTCCTTTTGGTTCTCTTTAGATGCTACATGTTAAGACGTACACGCCACAACAATTCTTTTCGAGATACAACGTGTAGTTTTGGAGATACAAGCTAATTTTGTACTATGCGTTATTTCTTCTCGTAAAGAGTTTCCAATGCGTACGTATATGTCTTTACTCTGCAAAACTGTATTTCCTTATGAAGTGGTATTCTTACATATCCTTTCGAGAGAAAACTGTCCTGTGCCTTCTCTTTTGAGGCTACACATGTAGACATACACGCAACATGAAAGCTTTTCGACTTACAACGTGTTGTTTAGGAAAAACAAGATAATTTCGCACGATGCGGGATTTCCTTAAAACGTGATTTTCTGAAAAATTTTGACGAAAGAAAATTCTCCTTTTGGTTCTCTTTAGATGCTACATGTTAAGACGTACACGCCACAACAATTCTTTTCGAGATACAACGTGTAGTTTTGGAGATACAAGCTAATTTTGTACTATGCGTTATTTCTTCTCGTAAAGAGTTTCCAATGCGTACGTATATGTCTTTACTCTGCAAAACTGTATTTCCTTATGAAGTGGTATTCTTACATATCCTTTCGAGAGAAAACTGTCCTGTGCCTTCTCTTTTGAGGCTACACACTTAGACATACACGCAACATGAAAGCTTTTCGACTTACAACGTGTTGTTTAGGAAAAACAAGATAATTTCGCACGATGCGGGATTTCCTTAAAACGTGATTTTCTGAAAAATTTTGACGAAAGAAAATTCTCCTTTTGGTTCTCTTTAGATGCTACATGTTAAGACGTACACGCCACAACAATTCTTTTCGAGATACAACGTGTAGTTTTGGAGATACAAGCTAATTTTGTACTATGCGTTATTTCTTCTCGTAAAGAGTTTCCAATGCGTACGTATATGTCTTTACTCTGCAAAACTGTATTTCCTAATGAAGTGGTATTCTTACATATCCTTTCGAGAGAAAACTGTCCTGTGCCTTCTCTTTTGAGGCTACACACTTAGACATACAGGCAACATGAAAGCTTTTCGACTTACAACGTGTTGTTTAGGAAAAACAAGATAATTTCGCACGATGCGGGATTTCCTTAAAACGTGATTTTCTGAAAAATTTTGACGAAAGAAAATTCTCCTTTTGGTTCTCTTTAGATGCTACATGTTAAGACGTACACGCCACAACAATTCTTTTCGAGATACAACGTGTAGTTTTGGAGATACAAGCTAATTTTGTACTATGCGTTATTTCTTCTCGTAAAGAGTTTCCAATGCGTACGTATATGTCTTTACTCTGCAAAACTGTATTTCCTTATGAAGTGGTATTCTTACATATCCTTTCGAGAGAAAACTGTCCTGTGCCTTCTCTTTTGAGGCTACACACTTAGACATACACGCAACATGAAAGCTTTTCGACTTACAACGTGTTGTTTAGGAAAAACAAGATAATTTCGCACGATGCGGGATTTCCTTAAAACGTGATTTTCTGAAAAATTTTGACGAAAGAAAATTCTCCTTTTGGTTCTCTTTAGATGCTACATGTTAAGACGTACACGCCACAACAATTCTTTTCGAGATACAACGTGTAGTTTTGGAGATACAAGCTAATTTTGTACTATGCGTTATTTCTTCTCGTAAAGAGTTTCCAATGCGTACGTATATGTCTTTACTCTGCAAAACTGTATTTCCTTATGAAGTGGTATTCTTACATATCCTTTCGAGAGAAAACTGTCCTGTGCCTTCTCTTTTGAGGCTACACACTTAGACATACAGGCAACATGAAAGCTTTTCGACTTACAACGTGTTGTTTAGGAAAAACAAGATAATTTCGCACGATGCGGGATTTCCTTAAAACGTGATTTTCTGAAAAATTTTGACGAAAGAAAATTCTCCTTTTGGTTCTCTTTAGATGCTACATGTTAAGACATACACGCCACAACAATTCTTTTCGAGATACAACGTGTAGTTTTGGAGATACAAGCTAATTTTGTACTATGCGTTATTTCTTCTCGTAAAGAGTTTCCAATGCGTACGTATATGTCTTTACTCTGCAAAACTGTATTTCCTTATGAAGTGGTATTCTTACATATCCTTTCGAGAGAAAACTGTCCTGTGCCTTCTCTTTTGAGGCTACACACTTAGACATACACGCAACATGAAAGCTTTTCGACTTACAACGTGTTGTTTAGGAAAAACAAGATAATTTCGCACGATGCGGGATTTCCTTAAAACGTGATTTTCTGAAAAATTTTGACGAAAGAAAATTCTCCTTTTGGTTCTCTTTAGATGCTACATGTTAAGACGTACACGCCACAACAATTCTTTTCGAGATACAACGTGTAGTTTTGGAGATACAAGCTAATTTTGTACTATGCGTTATTTCTTCTCGTAAAGAGTTTCCAATGCGTACGTATATGTCTTTACTCTGCAAAACTGTATTTCCTTATGAAGTGGTATTCTTACATATCCTTTCGAGAGAAAACTGTCCTGTGCCTTCTCTTTTGAGGCTACACACTTAGACATACACGCAACATGAAAGCTTTTCGACTTACAACGTGTTGTTTAGGAAAAACAAGATAATTTCGCACGATGCGGGATTTCCTTAAAACGTGATTTTCTGAAAAATTTTGACGAAAGAAAATTCTCCTTTTGGTTCTCTTTAGATGCTACATGTTAAGACGTACACGCCACAACAATTCTTTTCGAGATACAACGTGTAGTTTTGGAGATACAAGCTAATTTTGTACTATGCGTTATTTCTTCTCGTAAAGAGTTTCCAATGCGTACGTATATGTCTTTACTCTGCAAAACTGTATTTCCTTATGAAGTGGTATTCTTACATATCCTTTCGAGAGAAAACTGTCCTGTGCCTTCTCTTTTGAGGCTACACACTTAGACATACACGCAACATGAAAGCTTTTCGACTTACAACGTGTTGTTTAGGAAAAACAAGATAATTTCGCACGATGCGGGATTTCCTTAAAACGTGATTTTCTGAAAAATTTTGACGAAAGAAAATTCTCCTTTTGGTTCTCTTTAGATGCTACATGTTAAGACGTACACGCCACAACAATTCTTTTCGAGATACAACGTGTAGTTTTGGAGATACAGGCTAATTTTGTACTATGCGTTATTTCTTCTCGTAAAGAGTTTCCAATGCGTACGTATATGTCTTTACTCTGCAAAACTGTATTTCCTTATGAAGTGGTATTCATACATATCCTTTCGAGAGAAAACTGTCCTGTGCCTTCTCTTTTGAGGCTACACACTTAGACATACACGCAACATGAAAGCTTTTCGACTTACAACGTGTTGTTTAGGAAAAACAAGATAATTTCGCACGATGCGGGATTTCCTTAAAACGTGATTTTCTGAAAAATTTTGACGAAAGAAAATTCTCCTTTTGGTTCTCTTTAGATGCTACATGTTAAGACGTACACGCCACAACAATTCTTTTCGAGATACAACGTGTAGTTTTGGAGATACAAGCTAATTTTGTACGATGCGTTATTTCTTCTCGTAAAGAGTTTCCAATGCGTACGTATATGTCTTTACTCTGCAAAACTGTATTACCTTATGAAGTGGTATTCTTACATATCCTTTCGAGAGAAAACTGTCCTGTGCCTTCTCTTTTGAGGCTACACACTTAGACATACACGCAACATGAAAGCTTTTCGACTTACAACGTGTTGTTTAGGAAAAACAAGATAATTTCGCACGATGCGGGATTTCCTTAAAACGTGATTTTCTGAAAAATTTTGACGAAAGAAAATTCTCCTTTTGGTTCTCTTTAGATGCTACATGTTAAGACGTACACGCCACAACAATTCTTTTCGAGATACAACGTGTAGTTTTGGAGATACAAGCTAATTTTGTACTATGCGTTATTTCTTCTCGTAAAGAGTTTCCAATGCGTACGTATATGTCTTTACTCTGCAAAACTGTATTTCCTTATGAAGTGGTATTCTTACATATCCTTTCGAGAGAAAACTGTCCTGTGCCTTCTCTTTTGAGGCTACACACGTAGACATACACGCAACATGAAAGCTTTTCGACTTACAACGTGTTGTTTAGGAAAAACAAGATAATTTCGCACGATGCGGGATTTCCTTAAAACGTGATTTTCTGAAAAATTTTGACGAAAGAAAATTCTCCTTTTGGTTCTCTTTAGATGCTACATGTTAAGACGTACACGCCACAACAATTCTTTTCGAGATACAACGTGTAGTTTTGGAGATACAAGCTAATTTTGTACTATGCGTTATTTCTTCTCGTAAAGAGTTTCCAATGCGTACGTATATGTCTTTACTCTGCAAAACTGTATTTCCTTATGAAGTGGTATTCTTACATATCCTTTCGAGAGAAAACTGTCCTGTGCCTTCTCTTTTGAGGCTACACACTTAGACATACACGCAACATGAAAGCTTTTCGACTTACAACGTGTTGTTTAGGAAAAACAAGATAATTTCACACGATGCGGGATTTCCTTAAAACGTGATTTTCTGAAAAATTTTGACGAAAGAAAATTCTCCTTTTGGTTCTCTTTAGATGCTACATGTTAAGACGTACACGCCACAACAATTCTTTTCGAGATACAACGTGTAGTTTTGGAGATACAAGCTAATTTTGTACTATGCGTTATTTCTTCTCGTAAAGAGTTTCCAATGCGTACGTATATGTCTTTACTCTGCAAAACTGTATTTCCTTATGAAGTGGTATTCTTACATATCCTTTCGAGAGAAAACTGTCCTGTGCCTTCTCTTTTGAGGCTACACACGTAGACATACACGCAACATGAAAGCTTTTCGACTTACAACGTGTTGTTTAGGAAAAACAAGATAATTTCGCACGATGCGGGATTTCCTTAAAACGTGATTTTCTGAAAAATTTTGACGAAAGAAAATTCTCCTTTTGGTTCTCTTTAGATGCTACATGTTAAGACGTACACGCCACAACAATTCTTTTCGAGATACAACGTGTAGTTTTGGAGATACAAGCTAATTTTGTACGATGCGTTATTTCTTCTCGTAAAGAGTTTCCAATGCGTACGTATATGTCTTTACTCTGCAAAACTGTATTACCTTATGAAGTGGTATTCTTACATATCCTTTCGAGAGAAAACTGTCCTGTGCCTTCTCTTTTGAGGCTACACACTTAGACATACACGCAACATGAAAGCTTTTCGACTTACAACGTGTTGTTTAGGAAAAACAAGATAATTTCGCACGATGCGGGATTTCCTTAAAACGTGATTTTCTGAAAAATTTTGACGAAAGAAAATTCTCCTTTTGGTTCTCTTTAGATGCTACATGTTAAGACGTACACGCCACAACAATTCTTTTCGAGATACAACGTGTAGTTTTGGAGATACAAGCTAATTTTGTACTATGCGTTATTTCTTCTCGTAAAGAGTTTCCAATGCGTACGTATATGTCTTTACTCTGCAAAACTGTATTTCCTTATGAAGTGGTATTCTTACATATCCTTTCGAGAGAAAACTGTCCTGTGCCTTCTCTTTTGAGGCTACACACGTAGACATACACGCAACATGAAAGCTTTTCGACTTACAACGTGTTGTTTAGGAAAAACAAGATAATTTCGCACGATGCGGGATTTCCTTAAAACGTGATTTTCTGAAAAATTTTGACGAAAGAAAATTCTCCTTTTGGTTCTCTTTAGATGCTACATGTTAAGACGTACACGCCACAACAATTCTTTTCGAGATACAACGTGTAGTTTTGGAGATACAAGCTAATTTTGTACTATGCGTTATTTCTTCTCGTAAAGAGTTTCCAATGCGTACGTATATGTCTTTACTCTGCAAAACTGTATTTCCTTATGAAGTGGTATTCTTACATATCCTTTCGAGAGAAAACTGTCCTGTGCCTTCTCTTTTGAGGCTACACACTTAGACATACACGCAACATGAAAGCTTTTCGACTTACAACGTGTTGTTTAGGAAAAACAAGATAATTTCACACGATGCGGGATTTCCTTAAAACGTGATTTTCTGAAAAATTTTGACGAAAGAAAATTCTCCTTTTGGTTCTCTTTAGATGCTACATGTTAAGACGTACACGCCACAACAATTCTTTTCGAGATACAACGTGTAGTTTTGGAGATACAAGCTAATTTTGTACTATGCGTTATTTCTTCTCGTAAAGAGTTTCCAATGCGTACGTATATGTCTTTACTCTGCAAAACTGTATTTCCTTATGAAGTGGTATTCTTACATATCCTTTCGAGAGAAAACTGTCCTGTGCCTTCTCTTTTGAGGCTACACACGTAGACATACACGCAACATGAAAGCTTTTCGACTTACAACGTGTTGTTTAGGAAAAACAAGATAATTTCGCACGATGCGGGATTTCCTTAAAACGTGATTTTCTGAAAAATTTTGACGAAAGAAAATTCTCCTTTTGGTTCTCTTTAGATGCTACATGTTAAGACGTACACGCCACAACAATTCTTTTCGAGATACAACGTGTAGTTTTGGAGATACAAGCTAATTTTGTACTATGCGTTATTTCTTCTCGTAAAGAGTTTCCAATGCGTACGTATATGTCTTTACTCTGCAAAACTGTATTTCCTTATGAAGTGGTATTCTTACATATCCTTTCGAGAGAAAACTGTCCTGTGCCTTCTCTTTTGAGGCTACACACTTAGACATACACGCAACATGAAAGCTTTTCGACTTACAACGTGTTGTTTAGGAAAAACAAGATAATTTCGCACGATGCGGGATTTCCTTAAAACGTGATTTTCTGAAAAATTTTGACGAAAGAAAATTCTCCTTTTGGTTCTCTTTAGATGCTACATGTTAAGACGTACACGCCACAACAATTCTTTTCGAGATACAACGTGTAGTTTTGGAGATACAAGCTAATTTTGTACTATGCGTTATTTCTTCTCGTAAAGAGTTTCCAATGCGTACGTATATGTCTTTACTCTGCAAAACTGTATTTCCTTATGAAGTGGTATTCTTACATATCCTTTCGAGAGAAAACTGTCCTGTGCCTTCTCTTTTGAGGCTACACACGTAGACATACACGCAACATGAAAGCTTTTCGACTTACAACGTGTTGTTTAGGAAAAACAAGATAATTTCGCACGATGCGGGATTTCCTTAAAACGTGATTTTCTGAAAAATTTTGACGAAAGAAAATTCTCCTTTTGGTTCTCTTTAGATGCTACATGTTAAGACGTACACGCCACAACAATTCTTTTCGAGATACAACGTGTAGTTTTGGAGATACAAGCTAATTTTGTACTATGCGTTATTTCTTCTCGTAAAGAGTTTCCAATGCGTACGTATATGTCTTTACTCTGCAAAACTGTATTTCCTTATGAAGTGGTATTCTTACATATCCTTTCGAGAGAAAACTGTCCTGTGCCTTCTCTTTTGAGGCTACACACTTAGACATACACGCAACATGAAAGCTTTTCGACTTACAACGTGTTGTTTAGGAAAAACAAGATAATTTCGCACGATGCGGGATTTCCTTAAAACGTGATTTTCTGAAAAATTTTGACGAAAGAAAATTCTCCTTTTGGTGCTCTTTAGATGCTACATGTTAAGACGTACACGCCACAACAATTCTTTTCGAGATACAACGTGTAGTTTTGGAGATACAAGCTAATTTTGTACTATGCGTTATTTCTTCTCGTAAAGAGTTTCCAATGCGTACGTATATGTCTTTACTCTGCAAAACTGTATTTCCTTATGAAGTGGTATTCTTACATATCCTTTCGAGAGAAAACTGTCCTGTGCCTTCTCTTTTGAGGCTACACACTTAGACATACACGCAACATGAAAGCTTTTCGACTTACAACGTGTTGTTTAGGAAAAACAAGATAATTTCGCACGATGCGGGATTTCCTTAAAACGTGATTTTCTGAAAAATTTTGACGAAAGAAAATTCTCCTTTTGGTTCTCTTTAGATGCTACATGTTAAGACGTACACGCCACAACAATTCTTTTCGAGATACAACGTGTAGTTTTGGAGATACAAGCTAATTTTGTACTATGCGTTATTTCTTCTCGTAAAGTTTCCAATGCGTACGTATATGTCTTTACTCTGCAAAACTGTATTTCCTTATGAAGTGGTATTCTTACATATCCTTTCGAGAGAAAACTGTCCTGTGCCTTCTCTTTTGAGGCTACACACGTAGACATACACGCAACATGAAAGCTTTTCGACTTACAACGTGTTGTTTAGGAAAAACAAGATAATTTCGCACGATGCGGGATTTCCTTAAAACGTGATTTTCTGAAAAATTTTGACGAAAGAAAATTCTCCTTTTGGTTCTCTTTAGATGCTACATGTTAAGACGTACACGCCACAACAATTCTTTTCGAGATACAACGTGTAGTTTTGGAGATACAAGCTAATTTTGTACTATGCGTTATTTCTTCTCGTAAAGAGTTTCCAATGCGTACGTATATGTCTTTACTCTGCAAAACTGTATTTCCTTATGAAGTGGTATTCTTACATATCCTTTCGAGAGAAAACTGTCCTGTGCCTTCTCTTTTGAGGCTACACACTTAGACATACACGCAACATGAAAGCTTTTCGACTTACAACGTGTTGTTTAGGAAAAACAAGGTAATTTCGCACGATGCGGGATTTCCTTAAAACGTGATTTTCTGAAAAATTTTGACGAAAGAAAATTCTCCTTTTGGTTCTCTTTAGATGCTACATGTTAAGACGTACACGCCACAACAATTCTTTTCGAGATACAACGTGTAGTTTTGGAGATACAAGCTAATTTTGTACTATGCGTTATTTCTTCTCGTAAAGAGTTTCCAATGCGTACGTATATGTCTTTACTCTGCAAAACTGTATTTCCTTATGAAGTGGTATTCTTACATATCCTTTCGAGAGAAAACTGTCCTGTGCCTTCTCTTTTGAGGCTACACACTTAGACATACACGCAACATGAAAGCTTTTCGACTTACAACGTGTTGTTTAGGAAAAACAAGATAATTTCGCACGATGCGGGATTTCCTTAAAACGTGATTTTCTGAAAAATTTTGACGAAAGAAAATTTTCCTTTTGGTTCTCTTTAGATGCTACATGTTAAGACGTACACGCCACAACAATTCTTTTCGAGATACAACGTGTAGTTTTGGAGATACAAGCTAATTTTGTACGATGCGTTATTTCTTCTCGTAAAGAGTTTCCAATGCGTACGTATATGTCTTTACTCTGCAAAACTGTATTACCTTATGAAGTGGTATTCTTACATATCCTTTCGAGAGAAAACTGTCCTGTGCCTTCTCTTTTGAGGCTACACACTTAGACATACACGCAACATGAAAGCTTTTCGACTTACAACGTGTTGTTTAGGAAAAACAAGATAATTTCGCACGATGCGGGATTTCCTTAAAACGTGATTTTCTGAAAAATTTTGACGAAAGAAAATTCTCCTTTTGGTTCTCTTTAGATGCTACATGTTAAGACGTACACGCCACAACAATTCTTTTCGAGATACAACGTGTAGTTTTGGAGATACAAGCTAATTTTGTACTATGCGTTATTTCTTCTCGTAAAGAGTTTCCAATGCGTACGTATATGTCTTTACTCTGCAAAACTGTATTTCCTTATGAAGTGGTATTCTTACATATCCTTTCGAGAGAAAACTGTCCTGTGCCTTCTCTTTTGAGGCTACACACTAGGACATACACGGAACATGAAAGCTTTTCGACTTACAACGTGTTGTTTAGGAAAAACAAGATAATTTCGCACGATGCGGGATTTCCTTAAAACGTGATTTTCTGAAAAATTTTGACGAAAGAAAATTCTCCTTTTGGTTCTCTTTAGATGCTACATGTTAAGACGTACACGCCACAACAATTCCTTTCGAGATACAACGTGTAGTTTTGGAGATACAAGCTAATTTTGTACTATGCGTTATTTCTTCTCGTAAAGAGTTTCCAATGCGTACGTATATGTCTTTACTCTGCAAAACTGTATTTCCTTATGAAGTGGTATTCTTACATATCCTTTCGAGAGAAAACTGTCCTGTGCCTTCTCTTTTGAGGCTACACATGTAGACATACACGCAACATGAAAGCTTTTCGACTTACAACGTGTTGTTTAGGAAAAACAAGATAATTTCGCACGATGCGGGATTTCCTTAAAACGTGATTTTCTGAAAAATTTTGACGAAAGAAAATTCTCCTTTTGGTTCTCTTTAGATGCTACATGTTAAGACGTACACGCCACAACAATTCTTTTCGAGATACAACGTGTAGTTTTGGAGATACAAGCTAATTTTGTACTATGCGTTATTTCTTCTCGTAAAGAGTTTCCAATGCGTACGTATATGTCTTTACTCTGCAAAACTGTATTTCCTTATGAAGTGGTATTCTTACATATCCTTTCGAGAGAAAACTGTCCTGTGCCTTCTCTTTTGAGGCTACACACTTAGACATACACGCAACATGAAAGCTTTTCGACTTACAACGTGTTGTTTAGGAAAAACAAGATAATTTCGCACGATGCGGGATTTCCTTAAAACGTGATTTTCTGAAAAATTTTGACGAAAGAAAATTCTCCTTTTGGTTCTCTTTAGATGCTACATGTTAAGACGTACACGCCACAACAATTCTTTTCGAGATACAACGTGTAGTTTTGGAGATACAAGCTAATTTTGTACTATGCGTTATTTCTTCTCGTAAAGAGTTTCCAATGCGTACGTATATGTCTTTACTCGTATTTTCCTAATGAAGTGGTATTCTTACATATCCTTTCGAGAGAAAACTGTCCTGTGCCTTCTCTTTTGAGGCTACACACTTAGACATACAGGCAACATGAAAGCTTTTCGACTTACAACGTGTTGTTTAGGAAAAACAAGATAATTTCGCACGATGCGGGATTTCCTTAAAACGTGATTTTCTGAAAAATTTTGACGAAAGAAAATTCTCCTTTTGGTTCTCTTTAGATGCTACATGTTAAGACGTACACGCCACAAACAATTCTTTCGAGATACAACGTGTAGTTTTGGAGATACAAGCTAATTTTGTACTATGCGTTATTTCTTCTCGTAAAGAGTTTCCAATGCGTACGTATATGTCTTTACTCTGCAAAACTGTATTTCCTTATGAAGTGGTATTCTTACATATCCTTTCGAGAGAAAACTGTCCTGTGCCTTCTCTTTTGAGGCTACACACTTAGACATACACGCAACATGAAAGCTTTTTCGACTTACAACGTGTTGTTTAGGAAAAACAAGATAATTTCGCACGATGCGGGATTTCCTTAAAACGTGATTTTCTGAAAAATTTTGACGAAAGAAAATTCTCCTTTTGGTTCTCTTTAGATGCTACATGTTAAGACGTACACGCCACAACAATTCTTTTCGAGATACAACGTGTAGTTTTGGAGATACAAGCTAATTTTGTACTATGCGTTATTTCTTCTCGTAAAGAGTTTCCAATGCGTACGTATATGTCTTTACTCTGCAAAACTGTATTTCCTTATGAAGTGGTATTCTTACATATCCTTTCGAGAGAAAACTGTCCTGTGCCTTCTCTTTTGAGGCTACACACTTAGACATACAGGCAACATGAAAGCTTTTCGACTTACAACGTGTTGTTTAGGAAAAACAAGATAATTTCGCACGATGCGGGATTTCCTTAAAACGTGATTTTCTGAAAAATTTTGACGAAAGAAAATTCTCCTTTTGGTTCTCTTTAGATGCTACATGTTAAGACGTACACGCCACAACAATTCTTTTCGAGATACAACGTGTAGTTTTGGAGATACAAGCTAATTTTGTACTATGCGTTATTTCTTCTCGTAAAGAGTTTCCAATGCGTACGTATATGTCTTTACTCTGCAAAACTGTATTTCCTTATGAAGTGGGTATTCTTACATATCCTTTCGAGAGAAAACTGTCCTGTGCCTTCTCTTTTGAGGCTACACACTTAGACATACACGCAACATGAAAGCTTTTCGACTTACAACGTGTTGTTTAGGAAAAACAAGATAATTTCGCATGATGCGGGATTTCCTTAAAACGTGATTTTCTGAAAAATTTTGACGAAAGAAAATTCTCCTTTTGGTTCTCTTTAGATGCTACATGTTAAGACGTACACGCCACAACAATTCTTTTCGAGATACAACGTGTAGTTTTGGAGATACAAGCTAATTTTGTACTATGCGTTATTTCTTCTCGTAAAGAGTTTCCAATGCGTACGTATATGTCTTTACTCTGCAAAACTGTATTTCCTTATGAAGTGGTATTCTTACATATCCTTTCGAGAGAAAACTGTCCTGTGCCTTCTCTTTTGAGGCTACACACTTAGACATACACGCAACATGAAAGCTTTTCGACTTACAACGTGTTGTTTAGGAAAAACAAGATAATTTCGCACGATGCGGGATTTCCTTAAAACGTGATTTTCTGAAAAATTTTGACGAAAGAAAATTCTCCTTTTGGTTCTCTTTAGATGCTACATGTTAAGACGTACACGCCACAACAATTCTTTTCGAGATACAACGTGTAGTTTTGGAGATACAAGCTAATTTTGTACTATGCGTTATTTCTTCTCGTAAAGAGTTTCCAATGCGTACGTATATGTCTTTACTCTGCAAAACTGTATTTCCTTATGAAGTGGTATTCTTACATATCCTTTCGAGAGAAAACTGTCCTGTGCCTTCTCTTTTGAGGCTACACACTTAGACATACACGCAACATGAAAGCTTTTCGACTTACAACGTGTTGTTTAGGAAAAACAAGATAATTTCGCACGATGCGGGATTTCCTTAAAACGTGATTTTCTGAAAAATTTTGACGAAAGAAAATTCTCCTTTTGGTTCTCTTTAGATGCTACATGTTAAGACGTACACGCCACAAACAATTCTTTTCGAGATACAACGTGTAGTTTTGGAGATACAAGCTAATTTTGTACTATGCGTTATTTCTTCTCGTTAAAGAGTTTCCAATGCGTACGTATATGTCTTTACTCTGCAAAACTGTATTTCCTTATGAAGTGGTATTCATACATATCCTTTCGAGAGAAAACTGTCCTGTGCCTTCTCTTTTGAGGCTACACACTTAGACATACACGCAACATGAAAGCTTTTCGACTTACAACGTGTTGTTTAGGAAAAACAAGATAATTTCGCACGATGCGGGATTTCCTTAAAACGTGATTTTCTGAAAAATTTTGACGAAAGAAAATTCTCCTTTTGGTTCTCTTTAGATGCTACATGTTAAGACGTACACGCCACAACAATTCTTTCGAGATACAACGTGTAGTTTTGGAGATACAAGCTAATTTTGTACTATGCGTTATTTCTTCTCGTAAAGAGTTTCCAATGCGTACGTATATGTCTTTACTCTGCAAAACTGTATTTCCTTATGAAGTGGTATTCTTACATATCCCTTTCGAGAGAAAACTGTCCTGTGCCTTCTCTTTTGAGGCTACACACTTAGACATACACGCAACATGAAAGCTTTTCGACTTACAACGTGTTGTTTAGGAAAAACAAGATAATTTCGCACGATGCGGGATTTCCTTAAAACGTGATTTTCTGAAAAATTTTGACGAAAGAAAATTCTCCTTTTGGTTCTCTTTAGATGCTACATGTTAAGACGTACACGCCACAACAATTCTTTTCGAGATACAACGTGTAGTTTTGGAGATACAAGCTAATTTTGTACTATGCGTTATTTCTTCTCGTAAAGAGTTTCCAATGCGTACGTATATGTCTTTACTCTGCAAAACTGTATTTCCTTATGAAGTGGTATTCATACATATCCTTTCGAGAGAAAACTGTCCTGTGCCTTCTCTTTTGAGGCTACACACTTAGACATACACGCAACATGAAAGCTTTTCGACTTACAACGTGTTGTTTAGGGAAAAACAAGATAATTTCCCACGATGCGGGATTTCCTTAAAACGTGATTTTTCTGAAAAAATTTTGACGAAAGAAAATTCTCCTTTTGGTTCTCTTTAGATGCTACATGTTAAGACGTACACGCCACAACAATTCGTTTCGAGATACAACGTGTAGTTTTGGAGATACAAGCTAATTTTGTACGATGCGTTATTTCTTCTCGTAAAGAGTTTCCAATGCGTACGTATATGTCTTTACTCTGCAAAACTGTATTACCTTATGAAGTGGTATTCTTACATATCCTTTCGAGAGAAAACTGTCCTGTGCCTTCTCTTTTGAGGCTACACACTTAGACATACACGCAACATGAAAGCTTTTCGACTTACAACGTGTTGTTTAGGAAAAACAAGATAATTTCGCACGATGCGGGATTTCCTTAAAACGTGATTTTCTGAAAAATTTTGACGAAAGAAAATTCTCCTTTTGGTTCTCTTTAGATGCTACATGTTAAGACGTACACGCCACAACAATTCTTTTCGAGATACAACGTGTAGTTTTGGAGATACAAGCTAATTTTGTACTATGCGTTATTTCTTCTCGTAAAGAGTTTCCAATGCGTACGTATATGTCTTTACTCTGCAAAACTGTATTTCCTTATGAAGTGGTATTCTTACATATCCTTTCGAGAGAAAACTGTCCTGTGCCTTCTCTTTTGAGGCTACACACGTAGACATACACGCAACATGAAAGCTTTTCGACTTACAACGTGTTGTTTAGGAAAAACAAGATAATTTCGCACGATGCGGGATTTCCTTAAAACGTGATTTTCTGAAAAATTTTGACGAAAGAAAATTCTCCTTTTGGTTCTCTTTAGATGCTACATGTTAAGACGTACACGCCACAACAATTCTTTTCGAGATACAACGTGTAGTTTTGGAGATACAAGCTAATTTTGTACTATGCGTTATTTCTTCTCGTAAAGAGTTTCCAATGCGTACGTATATGTCTTTACTCTGCAAAACTGTATTTCCTTATGAAGTGGTATTCTTACATATCCTTTCGAGAGAAAACTGTCCTGTGCCTTCTCTTTTGAGGCTACACACTTAGACATACACGCAACATGAAAGCTTTTCGACTTACAACGTGTTGTTTAGGAAAAACAAGATAATTTCGCACGATGCGGGATTTCCTTAAAACGTGATTTTCTGAAAAATTTTGACGAAAGAAAATTCTCCTTTTGGTTCTCTTTAGATGCTACATGTTAAGACGTACACGCCACAACAATTCTTTTCGAGATACAACGTGTAGTTTTGGAGATACAAGCTAATTTTGTACTATGCGTTATTTCTTCTCGTAAAGAGTTTCCAATGCGTACGTATATGTCTTTACTCTGCAAAAACTGTATTTCCTTATGAAGTGGTATTCTTACATATCCTTTCGAGAGAAAACTGTCCTGTGCCTTCTCTTTTGAGGCTACACACGTAGACATACACGCAACATGAAAGCTTTTCGACTTACAACGTGTTGTTTAGGAAAAACAAGATAATTTCGCACGATGCGGGATTTCCTTAAAACGTGATTTTCTGAAAAATTTTGACGAAAGAAAATTCTCCCTTTTGGTTCTCTTTAGATGCTACATGTTAAGACGTACACGCCACAACAATTCTTTTCGAGATACAACGTGTAGTTTTTGGAGATACAAGCTAATTTTGTACTATGCGTTATTTCTTCTCGTAAAGAGTTTCCAATGCGTACGTATATGTCTTTACTCTGCAAAACTGTATTTCCTTATGAAGTGGTATTCTTACATATCCTTTCGAGAGAAAACTGTCCTGTGCCTTCTCTTTTGAGGCTACACACTTAGACATACACGCAACATGAAAGCTTTTCGACTTACAACGTGTTGTTTAGGAAAAACAAGATAATTTCGCACGATGCGGGATTTCCTTAAAACGTGATTTTCTGAAAAATTTTGACGAAAGAAAATTCTCCTTTTGGTTCTCTTTAGATGCTACATGTTAAGACGTACATGCCACAACAATTCTTTCGAGATACAACGTGTAGTTTTGGAGATACAAGCTAATTTTGTACTATGCGTTATTTCTTCTCGTAAAGAGTTTCCAATGCGTACGTATATGTCTTTACTCTGCAAAACTGTATTTCCTTATGAAGTGGTATTCTTACATATCCTTTCGAGAGAAAACTGTCCTGTGCCTTCTCTTTTGAGGCTACACACTTAGACATACACGCAACATGAAAGCTTTTCGACTTACAACGTGTTGTTTAGGAAAAACAAGATAATTTCGCACGATGCGGGATTTCCTTAAAACGTGATTTTCTGAAAAATTTTGACGAAAGAAAATTCTCCTTTTGGTTCTCTTTAGATGCTACATGTTAAGACGTACACGCCACAACAATTCTTTTCGAGATACAACGTGTAGTTTTGGAGATACAAGCTAATTTTGTACTATGCGTTATTTCTTCTC
Source organism: Apodemus sylvaticus (assembly GCF_947179515.1). Classification (NCBI taxonomy): domain Eukaryota; kingdom Metazoa; phylum Chordata; class Mammalia; order Rodentia; family Muridae; genus Apodemus; species Apodemus sylvaticus. Next base: position 675,292 of record NW_026263075.1, on the reverse strand, counting down.
GTAAAGTTTCCAATGCGTACGTATATGTCTTTACTCTGCAAAACTGTATTTCCTTATGAAGTGGTATTCTTACATATCCTTTCGAGAGAAAACTGTCCTGTGCCTTCTCTTTTGAGGCTACACACGTAGACATACACGCAACATGAAAGCTTTTCGACTTACAACGTGTTGTTTAGGAAAAACAAGATAATTTCGCACGATGCGGGATTTCCTTAAAACGTGATTTTCTGAAAAATTTTGACGAAAGAAAATTCTCCTTTTGGTTCTCTTTAGATGCTACATGTTAAGACGTACACGCCACAACAATTCTTTTCGAGATACAACGTGTAGTTTTGGAGATACAAGCTAATTTTGTACTATGCGTTATTTCTTCTCGTAAAGAGTTTCCAATGCGTACGTATATGTCTTTACTCTGCAAAACTGTATTTCCTTATGAAGTGGTATTCTTACATATCCTTTCGAGAGAAAACTGTCCTGTGCCTTCTCTTTTGAGGCTACACACGTAGACATACACGCAACATGAAAGCTTTTCGACTTACAACGTGTTGTTTAGGAAAAACAAGGTAATTTCGCACAATGCGGGATTTCCTTAAAACGTGATTTTCTGAAAAATTTTGACGAAAGAAAATTCTCCTTTTGGTTCTCTTTAGATGCTACATGTTAAGACGTACACGCCACAACAATTCTTTTCGAGATACAACGTGTAGTTTTGGAGATACAAGCTAATTTTGTACTATGCGTTATTTCTTCTCGTAAAGAGTTTCCAATGCGTACGTATATGTCTTTACTCTGCAAAACTGTATTTCCTTATGAAGTGGTATTCTTACATATCCTTTCGAGAGAAAACTGTCCTGTGCCTTCTCTTTTGAGGCTACACACGTAGACATACACGCAACATGAAAGCTTTTCGACTTACAACGTGTTGTTTAGGAAAAACAAGATAATTTCGCACGATGCGGGATTTCCTTAAAACGTGATTTTCTGAAAAATTTTGACGAAAGAAAATTCTCCTTTTGGTTCTCTTTAGATGCTACATGTTAAGACGTACACGCCACAACAATTCTTTTCGAGATACAACGTGTAGTTTTGGAGATACAAGCTAATTTTGTACTATGCGTTATTTCTTCTCGTAAAGAGTTTCCAATGCGTACGTATATGTCTTTACTCTGCAAAACTGTATTTCCTTATGAAGTGGTATTCTTACATATCCTTTCGAGAGAAAACTGTCCTGTGCCTTCTCTTTTGAGGCTACACACTTAGACATACACGCAACATGAAAGCTTTTCGACTTACAACGTGTTGTTTAGGAAAAACAAGATAATTTCGCACGATGCGGGATTTCCTTAAAACGTGATTTTCTGAAAAATTTTGACGAAAGAAAATTCTCCTTTTGGTTCTCTTTAGATGCTACATGTTAAGACGTACATGCCACAACAATTCTTTTCGAGATACAACGTGTAGTTTTGGAGATACAAGCTAATTTTGTACTATGCGTTATTTCTTCTCGTAAAGAGTTTCCAATGCGTACGTATATGTCTTTACTCTGCAAAACTGTATTTCCTTATGAAGTGGTATTCTTACATATCCTTTCGAGAGAAAACTGTCCTGTGCCTTCTCTTTTGAGGCTACACACTTAGACATACACGCAACATGAAAGCTTTTCGACTTACAACGTGTTGTTTAGGAAAAACAAGATAATTTCGCACGATGCGGGATTTCCTTAAAACGTGATTTTCTGAAAAATTTTGACGAAAGAAAATTCTCCTTTTGGTTCTCTTTAGATGCTACATGTTAAGACGTACACGCCACAACAATTCTTTTCGAGATACAACGTGTAGTTTTGGAGATACAAGCTAATTTTGTACTATGCGTTATTTCTTCTCGTAAAGTTTCCAATGCGTACGTATATGTCTTTACTCTGCAAAACTGTATTTCCTTATGAAGTGGTATTCTTACATATCCTTTCGAGAGAAAACTGTCCTGTGCCTTCTCTTTTGAGGCTACACACGTAGACATACACGCAACATGAAAGCTTTTCGACTTACAACGTGTTGTTTAGGAAAAACAAGATAATTTCGCACGATGCGGGATTTCCTTAAAACGTGATTTTCTGAAAAATTTTGACGAAAGAAAATTCTCCTTTTGGTTCTCTTTAGATGCTACATGTTAAGACGTACACGCCACAACAATTCTTTTCGAGATACAACGTGTAGTTTTGGAGATACAAGCTAATTTTGTACTATGCGTTATTTCTTCTCGTAAAGAGTTTCCAATGCGTACGTATATGTCTTTACTCTGCAAAACTGTATTTCCTTATGAAGTGGTATTCTTACATATCCTTTCGAGAGAAAACTGTCCTGTGCCTTCTCTTTTGAGGCTACACACGTAGACATACACGCAACATGAAAGCTTTTCGACTTACAACGTGTTGTTTAGGAAAAACAAGGTAATTTCGCACGATGCGGGATTTCCTTAAAACGTGATTTTCTGAAAAATTTTGACGAAAGAAAATTCTCCTTTTGGTTCTCTTTAGATGCTACATGTTAAGACGTACACGCCACAACAATTCTTTTCGAGATACAACGTGTAGTTTTGGAGATACAAGCTAATTTTGTACTATGCGTTATTTCTTCTCGTAAAGAGTTTCCAATGCGTACGTATATGTCTTTACTCTGCAAAACTGTATTTCCTTATGAAGTGGTATTCTTACATATCCTTTCGAGAGAAAACTGTCCTGTGCCTTCTCTTTTGAGGCTACACACTTAGACATACACGCAACATGAAAGCTTTTCGACTTACAACGTGTTGTTTAGGAAAAACAAGATAATTTCGCACGATGCGGGATTTCCTTAAAACGTGATTTTCTGAAAAATTTTGACGAAAGAAAATTTTCCTTTTGGTTCTCTTTAGATGCTACATGTTAAGACGTACACGCCACAACAATTCTTTTCGAGATACAACGTGTAGTTTTGGAGATACAAGCTAATTTTGTACGATGCGTTATTTCTTCTCGTAAAGAGTTTCCAATGCGTACGTATATGTCTTTACTCTGCAAAACTGTATTACCTTATGAAGTGGTATTCTTACATATCCTTTCGAGAGAAAACTGTCCTGTGCCTTCTCTTTTGAGGCTACACACTTAGACATACACGCAACATGAAAGCTTTTCGACTTACAACGTGTTGTTTAGGAAAAACAAGATAATTTCGCACGATGCGGGATTTCCTTAAAACGTGATTTTCTGAAAAATTTTGACGAAAGAAAATTCTCCTTTTGGTTCTCTTTAGATGCTACATGTTAAGACGTACACGCCACAACAATTCTTTTCGAGATACAACGTGTAGTTTTGGAGATACAAGCTAATTTTGTACTATGCGTTATTTCTTCTCGTAAAGAGTTTCCAATGCGTACGTATATGTCTTTACTCTGCAAAACTGTATTTCCTTATGAAGTGGTATTCTTACATATCCTTTCGAGAGAAAACTGTCCTGTGCCTTCTCTTTTGAGGCTACACACTTAGACATACAGGCAACATGAAAGCTTTTCGACTTACAACGTGTTGTTTAGGAAAAACAAGATAATTTCGCACGATGCGGGATTTCCTTAAAACGTGATTTTCTGAAAAATTTTGACGAAAGAAAATTCTCCTTTTGGTTCTCTTTAGATGCTACATGTTAAGACGTACACGCCACAACAATTCTTTTCGAGATACAACGTGTAGTTTTGGAGATACAAGCTAATTTTGTACTATGCGTTATTTCTTCTCGTAAAGAGTTTCCAATGCGTACGTATATGTCTTTACTCTGCAAAACTGTATTTCCTTATGAAGTGGTATTCTTACATATCCTTTCGAGAGAAAACTGTCCTGTGCCTTCTCTTTTGAGGCTACACACTTAGACATACAGGCAACATGAAAGCTTTTCGACTTACAACGTGTTGTTTAGGAAAAACAAGATAATTTCGCACGATGCGGGATTTCCTTAAAACGTGATTTTCTGAAAAATTTTGACGAAAGAAAATTCCCCTTTTGGTTCTCTTTAGATGCTACATGTTAAGACGTACACGCCACAACAATTCTTTTCGAGAAACAACGTGTAGTTTTGGAGATACAAGCTAATTTTGTACTATGCGTTATTTCTTCTCGTAAAGAGTTTCCAATGCATACCTATATGTCTTTACTCTGCAAAACTGTATTTCCTTATGAAGTGGTATTCTTACATATCCTTTCGAGAGAAAACTGTCCTGTGCCTTCTCTTTTGAGGCTACACACTTAGACATACAGGCAACATGAAAGCTTTTCGACTTACAACGTGTTGTTTAGGAAAAACAAGATAATTTCGCACGATGCGGGATTTCCTTAAAACGTGATTTTCTGAAAAATTTTGACGAAAGAAAATTCTCCTTTTGGTTCTCTTTAGATGCTACATGTTAAGACGTACACGCCACAACAATTCTTTTCGAGATACAACGTGTAGTTTTGGAGATACAAGCTAATTTTGTACTATGCGTTATTTCTTCTCGTAAAGAGTTTCCAATGCGTACGTATATGTCTTTACTCTGCAAAACTGTATTTCCTTATGAAGTGGTATTCTTACATATCCTTTCGAGAGAAAACTGTCCTGTGCCTTCTCTTTTGAGGCTACACACTTAGACATACACGCAACATGAAAGCTTTTCGACTTACAACGTGTTGTTTAGGAAAAACAAGATAATTTCGCACGATGCGGGATTTCCTTAAAACGTGATTTTCTGAAAAATTTTGACGAAAGAAAATTCTCCTTTTGGTTCTCTTTAGATGCTACATGTTAAGACGTACACGCCACAACAATTCTTTTCGAGATACAACGTGTAGTTTTGGAGATACAAGCTAATTTTGTACTATGCGTTATTTCTTCTCGTAAAGAGTTTCCAATGCGTACGTATATGTCTTTACTCTGCAAAACTGTATTTCCTTATGAAGTGGTATTCTTACATATCCTTTCGAGAGAAAACTGTCCTGTGCCTTCTCTTTTGAGGCTACACACATAGACATACACGCAACATGAAAGCTTTTCGACTTACAACGTGTTGTTTAGGAAAAACAAGATAATTTCGCACGATGCGGGATTTCCTTAAAACGTGATTTTCTGAAAAATTTTGACGAAAGAAAATTCTCCTTTTGGTTCTCTTTAGATGCTACATGTTAAGACGTACACGCCACAACAATTCTTTTCGAGATACAACGTGTAGTTTTGGAGATACAAGCTAATTTTGTACTATGCGTTATTTCTTCACGTAAAGAGTTTCCAATGCGTACGTATATGTCTTTACTCTGCAAAACTGTATTTCCTTATGAAGTGGTATTCTTACATATCCTTTCGAGAGAAAACTGTCCTGTGCCTTCTCTTTTGAGGCTACACACTTAGACATACACGCAACATGAAAGCTTTTCGACTTACAACGTGTTGTTTAGGAAAAACAAGATAATTTCGCACGATGCGGGATTTCCTTAAAACATGATTTTCTGAAAAATTTTGACGAAAGAAAATTCTCCTTTTGGTTCTCTTTAGATGCTACATGTTAAGACGTACACGCCACAACAATTCTTTTCGAGATACAACGTGTAGTTTTGGAGATACAAGCTAATTTTGTACTATGCGTTATTTCTTCTCGTAAAGAGTTTCCAATGCGTACGTATATGTCTTTACTCTGCAAAACTGTATTTCCTTATGAAGTGGTATTCTTACATATCCTTTCGAGAGAAAACTGTCCTGTGCCTTCTCTTTTGAGGATACACACGTAGACATACACGCAACATGAAAGCTTTTCGACTTACAACGTGTTGTTTAGGAAAAACAAGATAATTTCGCACGATGCGGGATTTCTTTAAAACGTGATTTTCTGAAAAATTTTGACGAAAGAAAATTCTCCTTTTGGTTCTCTTTAGATGCTACATGTTAAGACGTACACGCCACAACAATTCTTTTCGAGATACAACGTGTAGTTTTGGAGATACAAGCTAATTTTGTACTATGCGTTATTTCTTCTCGTAAAGAGTTTCCAATGCGTACGTATATGTCTTTACTCTGCAAAACTGTATTTCCTTATGAAGTGGTATTCTTACATATCCTTTCGAGAGAAAACTGTCCTGTGCCTTCTCTTTTGAGGCTACACACTTAGACATACAGGCAACATGAAAGCTTTTCGACTTACAACGTGTTGTTTAGGAAAAACAAGATAATTTCGCACGATGCGGGATTTCCTTAAAACGTGATTTTCTGAAAAATTTTGACGAAAGAAAATTCTCCTTTTGGTTCTCTTTAGATGCTACATGTTAAGACGTACACGCCACAACAATTCTTTTCGAGATACAACGTGTAGTTTTGGAGATACAAGCTAATTTTGTACTATGCGTTATTTCTTCTCGTAAAGAGTTTCCAATGCGTACGTATATGTCTTTACTCTGCAAAACTGTATTTCCTTATGAAGTGGTATTCTTACATATCCTTTCGAGAGAAAACTGTCCTGTGCCTTCTCTTTTGAGGCTACACACTTAGACATACAGGCAACATGAAAGCTTTTCGACTTACAACGTGTTGTTTAGGAAAAACAAGATAATTTCGCACGATGCGGGATTTCCTTAAAACGTGATTTTCTGAAAAATTTTGACGAAAGAAAATTCCCCTTTTGGTTCTCTTTAGATGCTACATGTTAAGACGTACACGCCACAACAATTCTTTTCGAGATACAACGTGTAGTTTTGGAGATACAAGCTAATTTTGTACTATGCGTTATTTCTTCTCGTAAAGAGTTTCCAATGCATACCTATATGTCTTTACTCTGCAAAACTGTATTTCCTTATGAAGTGGTATTCTTACATATCCTTTCGAGAGAAAACTGTCCTGTGCCTTCTCTTTTGAGGCTACACACTTAGACATACACGCAACATGAAAGCTTTTCGACTTACAACGTGTTGTTTAGGAAAAACAAGATAATTTCGCACGATGCGGGATTTCCTTAAAACGTGATTTTCTGAAAAATTTTGACGAAAGAAAATTCTCCTTTTGGTTCTCTTTAGATGCTACATGTTAAGACGTACACGCCACAACAATTCTTTTCGAGATACAACGTGTAGTTTTGGAGATACAAGCTAATTTTGTACTATGCGTTATTTCTTCTCGTAAAGAGTTTCCAATGCGTACGTATATGTCTTTACTCTGCAAAACTGTATTTCCTTATGAAGTGGTATTCTTACATATCCTTTCGAGAGAAAACTGTCCTGTGCCTTCTCTTTTGAGGCTACACACTTAGACATACAGGCAACATGAAAGCTTTTCGACTTACAACGTGTTGTTTAGGAAAAACAAGATAATTTCGCACGATGCGGGATTTCCTTAAAACGTGATTTTCTGAAAAATTTTGACGAAAGAAAATTCCCCTTTTGGTTCTCTTTAGATGCTACATGTTAAGACGTACACGCCACAACAATTCTTTTCGAGATACAACGTGTAGTTTTGGAGATACAAGCTAATTTTGTACTATGCGTTATTTCTTCTCGTAAAGAGTTTCCAATGCATACCTATATGTCTTTACTCTGCAAAACTGTATTTCCTTATGAAGTGGTATTCTTACATATCCTTTCGAGAGAAAACTGTCCTGTGCCTTCTCTTTTGAGGCTACACACTTAGACATACAGGCAACATGAAAGCTTTTCGACTTACAACGTGTTGTTTAGGAAAAACAAGATAATTTCGCACGATGCGGGATTTCCTTAAAACGTGATTTTCTGAAAAATTTTGACGAAAGAAAATTCTCCTTTTGGTTCTCTTTAGATGCTACATGTTAAGACGTACACGCCACAACAATTCTTTTCGAGATACAACGTGTAGTTTTGGAGATACAAGCTAATTTTGTACTATGCGTTATTTCTTCTCGTAAAGAGTTTCCAATGCGTACGTATATGTCTTTACTCTGCAAAACTGTATTTCCTTATGAAGTGGTATTCTTACATATCCTTTCGAGAGAAAACTGTCCTGTGCCTTCTCTTTTGAGGCTACACACTTAGACATACAGGCAACATGAAAGCTTTTCGACTTACAACGTGTTGTTTAGGAAAAACAAGATAATTTCGCACGATGCGGGATTTCCTTAAAACGTGATTTTCTGAAAAATTTTGACGAAAGAAAATTCCCCTTTTGGTTCTCTTTAGATGCTACATGTTAAGACGTACACGCCACAACAATTCTTTTCGAGATACAACGTGTAGTTTTGGAGATACAAGCTAATTTTGTACTATGCGTTATTTCTTCTCGTAAAGAGTTTCCAATGCATACCTATATGTCTTTACTCTGCAAAACTGTATTTCCTTATGAAGTGGTATTCTTACATATCCTTTCGAGAGAAAACTGTCCTGTGCCTTCTCTTTTGAGGCTACACACTTAGACATACACGCAACATGAAAGCTTTTCGACTTACAACGTGTTGTTTAGGAAAAACAAGATAATTTCGCACGATGCGGGATTTCCTTAAAACGTGATTTTCTGAAAAATTTTGACGAAAGAAAATTCTCCTTTTGGTTCTCTTTAGATGCTACATGTTAAGACGTACACGCCACAACAATTCTTTTCGAGATACAACGTGTAGTTTTGGAGATACAAGCTAATTTTGTACTATGCGTTATTTCTTCTCGTAAAGAGTTTCCAATGCGTACGTATATGTCTTTACTCTGCAAAACTGTATTTCCTTATGAAGTGGTATTCTTACATATCCTTTCGAGAGAAAACTGTCCTGTGCCTTCTCTTTTGAGGCTACACACTTAGACATACACGCAACATGAAAGCTTTTCGACTTACAACGTGTTGTTTAGGAAAAACAAGATAATTTCGCACGATGCGGGATTTCCTTAAAACGTGATTTTCTGAAAAATTTTGACGAAAGAAAATTCTCCTTTTGGTTCTCTTTAGATGCTACATGTTAAGACGTACACGCCACAACAATTCTTTTCGAGATACAACGTGTAGTTTTGGAGGTACAAGCTAATTTTGTACTATGCGTTATTTCTTCTCGTAAAGAGTTTCCAATGCGTACGTATATGTCTTTACTCTGCAAAACTGTATTTCCTTATGAAGTGGTATTCTTACATATCCTTTCGAGAGAAAACTGTCCTGTGCCTTCTCTTTTGAGGCTACACACGTAGACATACACGCAACATGAAAGCTTTTCGACTTACAACGTGTTGTTTAGGAAAAACAAGATAATTTCGCACGATGCGGGATTTCCTTAAAACGTGATTTTCTGAAAAATTTTGACGAAAGAAAATTCTCCTTTTGGTTCTCTTTAGATGCTACATGTTAAGACGTACACGCCACAACAATTCTTTTCGAGATACAACGTGTAGTTTTGGAGATACAAGCTAATTTTGTACTATGCGTTATTTCTTCTCGTAAAGAGTTTCCAATGCGTACGTATATGTCTTTACTCTGCAAAACTGTATTTCCTTATGAAGTGGTATTCTTACATATCCTTTCGAGAGAAAACTGTCCTGTGCCTTCTCTTTTGAGGCTACACACTTAGACATACACGCAACATGAAAGCTTTTCGACTTACAACGTGTTGTTTAGGAAAAACAAGATAATTTCGCACGATGCGGGATTTCTTTAAAACGTGATTTTCTGAAAAATTTTGACGAAAGAAAATTCTCCTTTTGGTTCTCTTTAGATGCTACATGTTAAGACTTACACGCCACAACAATTCTTTTCGAGATACAACGTGTAGTTTTGGAGATACAAGCTAATTTTGTACTATGCGTTATTTCTTCTCGTAAAGAGTTTCCAATGCGTACGTATATGTCTTTACTCTGCAAAACTGTATTTCCTTATGAAGTGGTATTCTTACATATCCTTTCGAGAGAAAACTGTCCTGTGCCTTCTCTTTTGAGGCTACACACTTAGACATACACGCAACATGAAAGCTTTTCGACTTACAACGTGTTGTTTAGGAAAAACAAGATAATTTCGCACGATGCGGGATTTCCTTAAAACGTGATTTTCTGAAAAATTTTGACGAAAGAAAATTCTCCTTTTGGTTCTCTTTAGATGCTACATGTTAAGACGTACACGCCACAACAATTCTTTTCGAGATACAACGTGTAGTTTTGGAGATACAAGCTAATTTTGTACTATGCGTTATTTCTTCTCGTAAAGAGTTTCCAATGCGTACGTATATGTCTTTACTCTGCAAAACTGTATTTCCTTATGAAGTGGTATTCTTACATATCCTTTCGAGAGAAAACTGTCCTGTGCCTTCTCTTTTGAGGCTACACACGTAGACATACACGCAACATGAAAGCTTTTCGACTTACAACGTGTTGTTTAGGAAAAACAAGATAATTTCGCACGATGCGGGATTTCCTTAAAACGTGATTTTCTGAAAAATTTTGACGAAAGAAAATTCTCCTTTTGGTTCTCTTTAGATGCTACATGTTAAGACGTACACGCCACAACAATTCTTTTCGAGATACAACGTGTAGTTTTGGAGATACAAGCTAATTTTGTACTATGCGTTATTTCTTCTCGTAAAGAGTTTCCAATGCGTACGTATATGTCTTTACTCTGCAAAACTGTATTTCCTTATGAAGTGGTATTCTTACATATCCTTTCGAGAGAAAACTGTCCTGTGCCTTCTCTTTTGAGGCTACACACTTAGACATACACGCAACATGAAAGCTTTTCGACTTACAACGTGTTGTTTAGGAAAAACAAGATAATTTCGCACGATGCGGGATTTCCTTAAAACGTGATTTTCTGAAAAATTTTGACGAAAGAAAATTCTCCTTTTGGTTCTCTTTAGATGCTACATGTTAAGACGTACACGCCACAACAATTCTTTTCGAGATACAACGTGTAGTTTTGGAGATACAAGCTAATTTTGTACTATGCATTATTTCTTCTCGTAAAGAGTTTCCAATGCGTACGTATATGTCTTTACTCTGCAAAACTGTATTTCCTTATGAAGTGGTATTCTTACATATCCTTTCGAGAGAAAACTGTCCTGTGCCTTCTCTTTTGAGGCTACACACTTAGACATACAGGCAACATGAAAGCTTTTCGACTTACAACGTGTTGTTTAGGAAAAACAAGATAATTTCGCACGATGCGGGATTTCCTTAAAACGTGATTTTCTGAAAAATTTTGACGAAAGAAAATTCCCCTTTTGGTTCTCTTTAGATGCTACATGTTAAGACGTACACGCCACAACAATTCTTTTCGAGATACAACGTGTAGTTTTGGAGATACAAGCTAATTTTGTACTATGCGTTATTTCTTCTCGTAAAGAGTTTCCAATGCGTACCTATATGTCTTTACTCTGCAAAACTGTATTTCCTTATGAAGTGGTATTCTTACATATCCTTTCGAGAGAAAACTGTCCTGTGCCTTCTCTTTTGAGGCTACACACTTAGACATACACGCAACATGAAAGCTTTTCGACTTACAACGTGTTGTTTAGGAAAAACAAGATAATTTCGCACGATGCGGGATTTCCTTAAAACGTGATTTTCTGAAAAATTTTGACGAAAGAAAATTCTCCTTTTGGTTCTCTTTAGATGCTACATGTTAAGACGTACACGCCACAACAATTCTTTTCGAGATACAACGTGTAGTTTTGGAGATACAAGCTAATTTTGTACTATGCGTTATTTCTTCTCGTAAAGAGTTTCCAATGCGTACGTATATGTCTTTACTCTGCAAAACTGTATTTCCTTATGAAGTGGTATTCTTACATATCCTTTCGAGAGAAAACTGTCCTGTGCCTTCTCTTTTGAGGCTACACACTTAGACATACACGCAACATGAAAGCTTTTCGACTTACAACGTGTTGTTTAGGAAAAACAAGATAATTTCGCACGATGCGGGATTTCCTTAAAACGTGATTTTCTGAAAAATTTTGACGAAAGAAAATTCTCCTTTTGGTTCTCTTTAGATGCTACATGTTAAGACGTACACGCCACAACAATTCTTTTCGAGATACAACGTGTAGTTTTGGAGATACAAGCTAATTTTGTACTATGCGTTATTTCTTCTCGTAAAGAGTTTCCAATGCGTACGTATATGTCTTTACTCTGCAAAACTGTATTTCCTTATGAAGTGGTATTCTTACATATCCTTTCGAGAGAAAACTGTCCTGTGCCTTCTCTTTTGAGGCTACACACTTAGACATACACGCAACATGAAAGCTTTTCGACTTACAACGTGTTGTTTAGGAAAAACAAGATAATTTCGCACGATGCGGGATTTCCTTAAAACGTGATTTTCTGAAAAATTTTGACGAAAGAAAATTCTCCTTTTGGTTCTCTTTAGATGCTACATGTTAACACGTACACGCCACAACAATTCTTTTCGAGATACAACGTGTAGTTTTGGAGATACAAGCTAATTTTGTACTATGCGTTATTTCTTCTCGTAAAGAGTTTCCAATGCGTACGTATATGTCTTTACTCTGCAAAACTGTATTTCCTTATGAAGTGGTATTCTTACATATCCTTTCGAGAGAAAACTGTCCTGTGCCTTCTCTTTTGAGGCTACACACTTAGACATACAGGCAACATGAAAGCTTTTCGACTTACAACGTGTTGTTTAGGAAAAACAAGATAATTTCGCACGATGCGGGATTTCCTTAAAACGTGATTTTCTGAAAAATTTTGACGAAAGAAAATTCCCCTTTTGGTTCTCTTTAGATGCTACATGTTAAGACGTACACGCCACAACAATTCTTTTCGAGATACAACGTGTAGTTTTGGAGATACAAGCTAATTTTGTACTATGCGTTATTTCTTCTCGTAAAGAGTTTCCAATGCGTACCTATATGTCTTTACTCTGCAAAACTGTATTTCCTTATGAAGTGGTATTCTTACATATCCTTTCGAGAGAAAACTGTCCTGTGCCTTCTCTTTTGAGGCTACACACTTAGACATACACGCAACATGAAAGCTTTTCGACTTACAACGTGTTGTTTAGGAAAAACAAGATAATTTCGCACGATGCGGGATTTCCTTAAAACGTGATTTTCTGAAAAATTTTGACGAAAGAAAATTCTCCTTTTGGTTCTCTTTAGATGCTACATGTTAAGACGTACACGCCACAACAATTCTTTTCGAGATACAACGTGTAGTTTTGGAGATACAAGCTAATTTTGTACTATGCGTTATTTCTTCTCGTAAAGAGTTTCCAATGCGTACGTATATGTCTTTACTCTGCAAAACTGTATTTCCTTATGAAGTGGTATTCTTACATATCCTTTCGAGAGAAAACTGTCCTGTGCCTTCTCTTTTGAGGCTACACACTTAGACATACACGCAACATGAAAGCTTTTCGACTTACAACGTGTTGTTTAGGAAAAACAAGATAATTTCGCACGATGCGGGATTTCCTTAAAACGTGATTTTCTGAAAAATTTTGACGAAAGAAAATTCTCCTTTTGGTTCTCTTTAGATGCTACATGTTAAGACGTACACGCCACAACAATTCTTTTCGAGATACAACGTGTAGTTTTGGAGATACAAGCTAATTTTGTACTATGCGTTATTTCTTCTCGTAAAGAGTTTCCAATGCGTACGTATATGTCTTTACTCTGCAAAACTGTATTTCCTTATGAAGTGGTATTCTTACATATCCTTTCGAGAGAAAACTGTCCTGTGCCTTCTCTTTTGAGGCTACACACTTAGACATACACGCAACATGAAAGCTTTTCGACTTACAACGTGTTGTTTAGGAAAAACAAGATAATTTCGCACGATGCGGGATTTCCTTAAAACGTGATTTTCTGAAAAATTTTGACGAAAGAAAATTCTCCTTTTGGTTCTCTTTAGATGCTACATGTTAAGACGTACACGCCACAACAATTCTTTTCGAGATACAACGTGTAGTTTTGGAGATACAAGCTAATTTTGTACTATGCGTTATTTCTTCTCGTAAAGAGTTTCCAATGCGTACGTATATGTCTTTACTCTGCAAAACTGTATTTCCTTATGAAGTGGTATTCTTACATATCCTTTCGAGAGAAAACTGTCCTGTGCCTTCTCTTTTGAGGCTACACACTTAGACATACACGCAACATGAAAGCTTTTCGACTTACAACGTGTTGTTTAGGAAAAACAAGATAATTTCGCACGATGCGGGATTTCCTTAAAACGTGATTTTCTGAAAAATTTTGACGAAAGAAAATTCTCCTTTTGGTTCTCTTTAGATGCTACATGTTAAGACGTACACGCCACAACAATTCTTTTCGAGATACAACGTGTAGTTTTGGAGATACAAGCTAATTTTGTACTATGCGTTATTTCTTCTCGTAAAGAGTTTCCAATGCGTACGTATATGTCTTTACTCTGCAAAACTGTATTTCCTTATGAAGTGGTATTCTTACATATCCTTTCGAGAGAAAACTGTCCTGTGCCTTCTCTTTTGAGGCTACACACTTAGACATACACGCAACATGAAAGCTTTTCGACTTACAACGTGTTGTTTAGGAAAAACAAGATAATTTCGCACGATGCGGGATTTCCTTAAAACGTGATTTTCTGAAAAATTTTGACGAAAGAAAATTCTCCTTTTGGTTCTCTTTAGATGCTACATGTTAAGACGTACACGCCACAACAATTCTTTTCGAGATACAACGTGTAGTTTTGGAGATACAAGCTAATTTTGTACTATGCGTTATTTCTTCTCGTAAAGAGTTTCCAATGCGTACGTATATGTCTTTACTCTGCAAAACTGTATTTCCTTATGAAGTGGTATTCTTACATATCCTTTCGAGAGAAAACTGTCCTGTGCCTTCTCTTTTGAGGCTACACACTTAGACATACAGGCAACATGAAAGCTTTTCGACTTACAACGTGTTGTTTAGGAAAAACAAGATAATTTCGCACGATGCGGGATTTCCTTAAAACGTGATTTTCTGAAAAATTTTGACGAAAGAAAATTCTCCTTTTGGTTCTCTTTAGATGCTACATGTTAAGACGTACACGCCACAACAATTCTTTTCGAGATACAACGTGTAGTTTTGGAGATACAAGCTAATTTTGTACTATGCGTTATTTCTTCTCGTAAAGAGTTTCCAATGCGTACGTATATGTCTTTACTCTGCAAAACTGTATTTCCTTATGAAGTGGTATTCTTACATATCCTTTCGAGAGAAAACTGTCCTGTGCCTTCTCTTTTGAGGCTACACACTTAGACATACAGGCAACATGAAAGCTTTTCGACTTACAACGTGTTGTTTAGGAAAAACAAGATAATTTCGCACGATGCGGGATTTCCTTAAAACGTGATTTTCTGAAAAATTTTGACGAAAGAAAATTCTCTTTTTGGTTCTCTTTAGATGCTACATGTTAAGACGTACACGCCACAACAATTCTTTTCGAGATACAACGTGTAGTTTTGGAGATACAAGCTAATTTTGTACTATGCGTTATTTCTTCTCGTAAAGAGTTTCCAATGCGTACGTATATGTCTTTACTCTGCAAAACTGTATTTCCTTATGAAGTGGTATTCTTACATATCCTTTCGAGAGAAAACTGTCCTGTGCCTTCTCTTTTGAGGCTACACACTTAGACATACACGCAACATGAAAGCTTTTCGACTTACAACGTGTTGTTTAGGAAAAACAAGATAATTTCGCACGATGCGGGATTTCCTTAAAACGTGATTTTCTGAAAAATTTTGACGAAAGAAAATTCTCCTTTTGGTTCTCTTTAGATGCTACATGTTAAGACGTACACGCCACAACAATTCTTTTCGAGATACAACGTGTAGTTTTGGAGATACAAGCTAATTTTGTACTATGCGTTATTTCTTCTCGTAAAGAGTTTCCAATGCGTACGTATATGTCTTTACTCTGCAAAACTGTATTTCCTTATGAAGTGGTATTCTTACATATCCTTTCGAGAGAAAACTGTCCTGTGCCTTCTCTTTTGAGGCTACACACTTAGACATACACGCAACATGAAAGCTTTTCGACTTACAACGTGTTGTTTAGGAAAAACAAGATAATTTCGCACGATGCGGGATTTCCTTAAAACGTGATTTTCTGAAAAATTTTGACGAAAGAAAATTCTCTTTTTGGTTCTCTTTAGATGCTACATGTTAAGACGTACACGCCACAACAATTCTTTTCGAGATACAACGTGTAGTTTTGGAGATACAAGCTAATTTTGTACTATGCGTTATTTCTTCTCGTAAAGAGTTTCCAATGCGTACGTATATGTCTTTACTCTGCAAAACTCTATTTCCTTATGAAGTGGTATTCTTACATATCCTTTCGAGAGAAAACTGTCCTGTGCCTTCTCTTTTGAGGCTACACACTTAGACATACACGCAACATGAAAGCTTTTCGACTTACAACGTGTTGTTTAGGAAAAACAAGATAATTTCGCACGATGCGGGATTTCCTTAAAACGTGATTTTCTGAAAAATTTTGACGAAAGAAAATTCTCCTTTTGGTTCTCTTTAGATGCTACATGTTAAGACGTACACGCCACAACAATTCTTTTCGAGATACAACGTGTAGTTTTGGAGATACAAGCTAATTTTGTACTATGCGTTATTTCTTCTCGTAAAGAGTTTCCAATGCGTACGTATATGTCTTTACTCTGCAAAACTGTATTTCCTTATGAAGTGGTATTCTTACATATCCTTTCGAGAGAAAACTGTCCTGTGCCTTCTCTTTTGAGGCTACACACTTAGACATACAGGCAACATGAAAGCTTTTCGACTTACAACGTGTTGTTTAGGAAAAACAAGATAATTTCGCACGATGCGGGATTTCCTTAAAACGTGATTTTCTGAAAAATTTTGACGAAAGAAAATTCTCCTTTTGGTTCTCTTTAGATGCTACATGTTAAGACGTACACGCCACAACAATTCTTTTCGAGATACAACGTGTAGTTTTGGAGATACAAGTTAATTTTGTACTATGCGTTATTTCTTCTCGTAAAGAGTTTCCAATGCGTACGTATATGTCTTTATTCTGCAAAACTGTATTTCCTTATGAAGTGGTATTCTTACATATCCTTTCGAGAGAAAACTGTCCTGTGCCTTCTCTTTTGAGGCTACACACTTAGACATACACGCAACATGAAAGCTTTTCGACTTACAACGTGTTGTTTAGGAAAAACAAGATAATTTCGCACGATGCGGGATTTCCTTAAAACGTGATTTTCTGAAAAATTTTGACGAAAGAAAATTCTCCTTTTGGTTCTCTTTAGATGCTACATGTTAAGACGTACACGCCACAACAATTCTTTTCGAGATACAACGTGTAGTTTTGGAGATACAAGCTAATTTTGTACTATGCGTTATTTCTTCTCGTAAAGAGTTTCCAATGCGTACGTATATGTCTTTACTCTGCAAAACTGTATTTCCTTATGAAGTGGTATTCTTACATATCCTTTCGAGAGAAAACTGTCCTGTGCCTTCTCTTTTGAGGCTACACACTTAGACATACAGGCAACATGAAAGCTTTTCGACTTACAACGTGCTGTTTAGGAAAAACAAGATAATTTCGCACGATGCGGGATTTCCTTAAAACGTGATTTTCTGAAAAATTTTGACGAAAGAAAATTCTCTTTTTGGTTCTCTTTAGATGCTACATGTTAAGACGTACACGCCACAACAATTCTTTTCGAGATACAACGTGTAGTTTTGGAGATACAAGCTAATTTTGTACGATGCGTTATTTCTTCTCGTAAAGAGTTTCCAATGCGTACGTATATGTCTTTACTCTGCAAAACTGTATTTCCTTATGAAGTGGTATTCTTACATATCCTTTCGAGAGAAAACTGTCCTGTGCCTTCTCTTTTGAGGCTACACACTTAGACATACACGCAACATGAAAGCTTTTCGACTTACAACGTGTTGTTTAGGAAAAACAAGATAATTTCGCACGATGCGGGATTTCCTTAAAACGTGATTTTCTGAAAAATTTTGACGAAAGAAAATTCTCCTTTTGGTTCTCTTTAGATGCTACATGTTAAGACGTACACGCCACAACAATTCTTTTCGAGATACAACGTGTAGTTTTGGAGATACAAGCTAATTTTGTACTATGCGTTATTTCTTCTCGTAAAGAGTTTCCAATGCGTACGTATATGTCTTTACTCTGCAAAACTGTATTTCCTTATGAAGTGGTATTCTTACATATCCTTTCGAGAGAAAACTGTCCTGTGCCTTCTCTTTTGAGGCTACACACTTAGACATACACGCAACATGAAAGCTTTTCGACTTACAACGTGTTGTTTAGGAAAAACAAGATAATTTCGCACGATGCGGGATTTCCTTAAAACGTGATTTTCTGAAAAATTTTGACGAAAGAAAATTCTCCTTTTGGTTCTCTTTAGATGCTACATGTTAAGACGTACACGCCACAACAATTCTTTTCGAGATACAACGTGTAGTTTTGGAGATACAAGCTAATTTTGTACTATGCGTTATTTCTTCTCGTAAAGAGTTTCCAATGCGTACGTATATGTCTTTACTCTGCAAAACTGTATTTCCTTATGAAGTGGTATTCTTACATATCCTTTCGAGAGAAAACTGTCCTGTGCCTTCTCTTTTGAGGCTACACACTTAGACATACAGGCAACATGAAAGCTTTTCGACTTACAACGTGTTGTTTAGGAAAAACAAGATAATTTCGCACGATGCGGGATTTCCTTAAAACGTGATTTTGTGAAAAATTTTGACGAAAGAAAATTCTCTTTTTGGTTCTCTTTAGATGCTACATGTTAAGACGTACACGCCACAACAATTCTTTTCGAGATACAACGTGTAGTTTTGGAGATACAAGCTAATTTTGTACTATGCGTTATTTCTTCTCGTAAAGAGTTTCCAATGCGTACGTATATGTCTTTACTCTGCAAAACTGTATTTCCTTATGAAGTGGTATTCTTACATATCCTTTCGAGAGAAAACTGTCCTGTGCCTTCTCTTTTGAGGCTACACACTTAGACATACACGCAACATGAAAGCTTTTCGACTTACAACGTGTTGTTTAGGAAAAACAAGATAATTTCGCACGATGCGGGATTTCCTTAAAACGTGATTTTCTGAAAAATTTTGACGAAAGAAAATTCTCCTTTTGGTTCTCTTTAGATGCTACATGTTAAGACGTACACGCCACAACAATTCTTTTCGAGATACAACGTGTAGTTTTGGAGATACAAGCTAATTTTGTACGATGCGTTATTTCTTCTCGTAAAGAGTTTCCAATGCGTACGTATATGTCTTTACTCTGCAAAACTGTATTTCCTTATGAAGTGGTATTCTTACATATCCTTTCGAGAGAAAACTGTCCTGTGCCTTCTCTTTTGAGGCTACACACTTAGACATACACGCAACATGAAAGCTTTTCGACTTACAACGTGTTGTTTAGGAAAAACAAGATAATTTCGCACGATGCGGGATTTCCTTAAAACGTGATTTTCTGAAAAATTTTGACGAAAGAAAATTCTCCTTTTGGTTCTCTTTAGATGCTACATGTTAAGACGTACACGCCACAACAATTCTTTTCGAGATACAACGTGTAGTTTTGGAGATACAAGCTAATTTTGTACTATGCGTTATTTCTTCTCGTAAAGAGTTTCCAATGCGTACGTATATGTCTTTACTCTGCAAAACTGTATTTCCTTATGAAGTGGTATTCTTACATATCCTTTCGAGAGAAAACTGTCCTGTGCCTTCTCTTTTGAGGCTACACACTTAGACATACAGGCAACATGAAAGCTTTTCGACTTACAACGTGTTGTTTAGGAAAAACAAGATAATTTCGCACGATGCGGGATTTCCTTAAAACGTGATTTTCTGAAAAATTTTGACGAAAGAAAATTCTCTTTTTGGTTCTCTTTAGATGCTACATGTTAAGACGTACACGCCACAACAATTCTTTTCGAGATACAACGTGTAGTTTTGGAGATACAAGCTAATTTTGTACTATGCGTTATTTCTTCTCGTAAAGAGTTTCCAATGCGTACGTATATGTCTTTACTCTGCAAAACTGTATTTCCTTATGAAGTGGTATTCTTACATATCCTTTCGAGAGAAAACTGTCCTGTGCCTTCTCTTTTGAGGCTACACACTTAGACATACAGGCAACATGAAAGCTTTTCGACTTACAACGTGTTGTTTAGGAAAAACAAGATAATTTCGCACGATGCGGGATTTCCTTAAAACGTGATTTTCTGAAAAATTTTGACGAAAGAAAATTCTCTTTTTGGTTCTCTTTAGATGCTACATGTTAAGACGTACACGCCACAACAATTCTTTTCGAGATACAACGTGTAGTTTTGGAGATACAAGCTAATTTTGTACTATGCGTTATTTCTTCTCGTAAAGAGTTTCCAATGCGTACGTATATGTCTTTACTCTGCAAAACTGTATTTCCTTATGAAGTGGTATTCTTACATATCCTTTCGAGAGAAAACTGTCCTGTGCCTTCTCTTTTGAGGCTACACACTTAGACATACACGCAACATGAAAGCTTTTCGACTTACAACGTGTTGTTTAGGAAAAACAAGATAATTTCGCACGATGCGGGATTTCCTTAAAACGTGATTTTCTGAAAAATTTTGACGAAAGAAAATTCTCCTTTTGGTTCTCTTTAGATGCTACATGTTAAGACGTACACGCCACAACAATTCTTTTCGAGATACAACGTGTAGTTTTGGAGATACAAGCTAATTTTGTACTATGCGTTATTTCTTCTCGTAAAGAGTTTCCAATGCGTACGTATATGTCTTTACTCTGCAAAACTGTATTTCCTTATGAAGTGGTATTCTTACATATCCTTTCGAGAGAAAACTGTCCTGTGCCTTCTCTTTTGAGGCTACACACTTAGACATACACGCAACATGAAAGCTTTTCGACTTACAACGTGTTGTTTAGGAAAAACAAGATAATTTCGCACGATGCGGGATTTCCTTAAAACGTGATTTTCTGAAAAATTTTGACGAAAGAAAATTCTCCTTTTGGTTCTCTTTAGATGCTACATGTTAAGACGTACACGCCACAACAATTCTTTTCGAGATACAACGTGTAGTTTTGGAGATACAAGCTAATTTTGTACTATGCGTTATTTCTTCTCGTAAAGAGTTTCCAATGCGTACGTATATGTCTTTACTCTGCAAAACTGTATTTCCTTATGAAGTGGTATTCTTACATATCCTTTCGAGAGAAAACTGTCCTGTGCCTTCTCTTTTGAGGCTACACACTTAGACATACACGCAACATGAAAGCTTTTCGACTTACAACGTGTTGTTTAGGAAAAACAAGATAATTTCGCACGATGCGGGATTTCCTTAAAACGTGATTTTCTGAAAAATTTTGACGAAAGAAAATTCACCTTTTGGTTCTCTTTAGATGCTACATGTTAAGACGTACACGCCACAACAATTCTTTTCGAGATACAACGTGTAGTTTTGGAGATACAAGCTAATTTTGTACTATGCGTTATTTCTTCTCGTAAAGAGTTTCCAATGCGTAAGTATATGTCTTTACTCTGCAAAACTGTATTTCCTTATGAAGTGGTATTCTTACAGATCCTTTCGAGAGAAAACTGTCCTGTGCCTTCTCTTTTGAGGCTACACACTTAGACATACAGGCAACATGAAAGCTTTTCGACTTACAACGTGTTGTTTAGGAAAAACAAGATAATTTCGCACGATGCGGGATTTCCTTAAAACGTGATTTTCTGAAAAATTTTGACGAAAGAAAATTCTCTTTTTGGTTCTCTTTAGATGCTACATGTTAAGACGTACACGCCACAACAATTCTTTTCGAGATACAACGTGTAGTTTTGGAGATACAAGCTAATTTTGTACTATGCGTTATTTCTTCTCGTAAAGAGTTTCCAATGCGTACGTATATGTCTTTACTCTGCAAAACTGTATTTCCTTATGAAGTGGTATTCTTACAGATCCTTTCGAGAGAAAACTGTCCTGTGCCTTCTCTTTTGAGGCTACACACTTAGACATACACGCAACATGAAAGCTTTTCGACTTACAACGTGTTGTTTAGGAAAAACAAGATAATTTCGCACGATGCGGGATTTCCTTAAAACGTGATTTTCTGAAAAATTTTGACGAAAGAAAATTCTCCTTTTGGTTCTCTTTAGATGCTACATGTTAAGACGTACACGCCACAACAATTCTTTTCGAGATACAACGTGTAGTTTTGGAGATACAAGCTAATTTTGTACTATGCGTTATTTCTTCTCGTAAAGAGTTTCCAATGCTTACGTATATGTCTTTACTCTGCAAAACTGTATTTCCTTATGAAGTGGTATTCTTACATATCCTTTCGAGAGAAAACTGTCCTGTGCCTTCTCTTTTGAGGCTACACACTTAGACATAACACGCAACATGAAAGCTTTTCGACTTACAACGTGTTGTTTAGGAAAAACAAGATAATTTCGCACGATGCGGGATTTCCTTAAAACGTGATTTTCTGAAAAATTTTGACGAAAGAAAATTCTCCTTTTGGTTCTCTTTAGATGCTACATGTTAAGACGTACACGCCACAACAATTCTTTTCGAGATACAACGTGTAGTTTTGGAGATACAAGCTAATTTTGTACTATGCGTTATTTCTTCTCGTAAAGAGTTTCCAATGCGTACGTATATGTCTTTACTCTGCAAAACTGTATTTCCTTATGAAGTGGTATTCTTACATATCCTTTCGAGAGAAAACTGTCCTGTGCCTTCTCTTTTGAGGCTACACACTTAGACATACACGCAACATGAAAGCTTTTCGACTTACAACGTGTTGTTTAGGAAAAACAAGATAATTTCGCACGATGCGGGATTTCCTTAAAACGTGATTTTCTGAAAAATTTTGACGAAAGAAAATTCACCTTTTGGTTCTCTTTAGATGCTACATGTTAAGACGTACACGCCACAACAATTCTTTTCGAGATACAACGTGTAGTTTTGGAGCTACAAGCTAATTTTGTACTATGCGTTATTTCTTCTTGTAAAGAGTTTCCAATGCGTAAGTATATGTCTTTACTCTGCAAAACTGTATTTCCTTATGAAGTGGTATTCTTACATATCCTTTCGAGAGAAAACTGTCCTGTGCCTTCTCTTTTGAGGCTACACACTTAGACATACAGGCAACATGAAAGCTTTTCGACTTACAACGTGTTGTTTAGGAAAAACAAGATAATTTCGCACGATGCGGGATTTCCTTAAAACGTGATTTTCTGAAAAATTTTGACGAAAGAAAATTCTCTTTTTGGTTCTCTTTAGATGCTACATGTTAAGACGTACACGCCACAACAATTCTTTTCGAGATACAACGTGTAGTTTTGGAGATACAAGCTAATTTTGTACTATGCGTTATTTCTTCTCGTAAAGAGTTTCCAATGCGTACGTATATGTCTTTACTCTGCAAAACTGTATTTCCTTATGAAGTGGTATTCTTACAGATCCTTTCGAGAGAAAACTGTCCTGTGCCTTCTCTTTTGAGGCTACACACTTAGACATACACGCAACATGAAAGCTTTTCGACTTACAACGTGTTGTTTAGGAAAAACAAGATAATTTCGCACGATGCGGGATTTCCTTAAAACGTGATTTTCTGAAAAATTTTGACGAAAGAAAATTCTCCTTTTGGTTCTCTTTAGATGCTACATGTTAAGACGTACACGCCACAACAATTCTTTTCGAGATACAACGTGTAGTTTTGGAGATACAAGCTAATTTTGTACTATGCGTTATTTCTTCTCGTAAAGAGTTTCCAATGCGTACGTATATGTCTTTACTCTGCAAAACTGTATTTCCTTATGAAGTGGTATTCTTACATATCCTTTCGAGAGAAAACTGTCCTGTGCCTTCTCTTTTGAGGCTACACACTTAGACATACACGCAACATGAAAGCTTTTCGACTTACAACGTGTTGTTTAGGAAAAACAAGATAATTTCGCACGATGCGGGATTTCCTTAAAACGTGATTTTCTGAAAAATTTTGACGAAAGAAAATTCTCTTTTTGGTTCTCTTTAGATGCTACATGTTAAGACGTACACGCCACAACAATTCTTTTCGAGATACAACGTGTAGTTTTGGAGATACAAGCTAATTTTGTACTATGCGTTATTTCTTCTCGTAAAGAGTTTCCAATGCTTACGTATATGTCTTTACTCTGCAAAACTGTATTTCCTTATGAAGTGGTATTCTTACATATCCTTTCGAGAGAAAACTGTCCTGTGCCTTCTCTTTTCAGGCTACACACTTAGACATACACGCAACATGAAAGCTTTTCGACTTACAACGTGTTGTTTAGGAAAAACAAGATAATTTCGCACGATGCGGGATTTCCTTAAAACGTGATTTTCTGAAAAATTTTGACGAAAGAAAATTCTCCTTTTGGTTCTCTTTAGATGCTACATGTTAAGACGTACACGCCACAACAATTCTTTTCGAGATACAACGTGTAGTTTTGGAGATACAAGCTAATTTTGTACTATGCGTTATTTCTTCTCGTAAAGAGTTTCCAATGCGTACGTATATGTCTTTACTCTGCAAAACTGTATTTCCTTATGAAGTGGTATTCTTACATATCCTTTCGAGAGAAAACTGTCCTGTGCCTTCTCTTTTGAGGCTACACACTTAGACATACACGCAACATGAAAGCTTTTCGACTTACAACGTGTTGTTTAGAAAAAACAAGATAATTTCGCACGATGCGGGATTTCCTTAAAACGTGATTTTCTGAAAAATTTTGACGAAAGAAAATTCTCCTTTTGGTTCTCTTTAG
Source organism: Apodemus sylvaticus (assembly GCF_947179515.1). NCBI lineage: Eukaryota > Metazoa > Chordata > Mammalia > Rodentia > Muridae > Apodemus > Apodemus sylvaticus. Next base: position 650,515 of record NW_026263075.1, on the reverse strand, counting down.
ATGCTACATGTTAAGACGTACACGCCACAACAATTCTTTTCGAGATACAACGTGTAGTTTTGGAGCTACAAGCTAATTTTGTACTATGCGTTATTTCTTCTTGTAAAGAGTTTCCAATGCGTACGCATATGTCTTTACTCTGCAAAACTGTATTTCCTTATGAAGTGGTATTCTTACATATCCTTTCGAGAGAAAACTGTCCTGTGCCTTCTCTTTTGAGGCTACACACTTAGACATACATGCAACATGAAAGCTTTTCGACTTACAACGTGGTGTTTAGGAAAAACAAGATAATTTCGTACGATGCGGGATTTCCTTAAAACGTGATTTTCTGAAAAATTTTGACGAAAGAAAATTCTCCTTTTGGTTCTCTTTAGATGCTACATGTTAAGACGTACACGCCACAACAATTCTTTTCGAGATACAACGTGTAGTTTTGGAGATACAAGCTAATTTTGTACTATGCGTTATTTCTTCTCGTAAAGAGTTTCCAATGCGTACGTATATGTCTTTACTCTGCAAAACTGTATTTCCTTATGAAGTGGTATTCTTACATATCCTTTCGAGAGAAAACTGTCCTGTGCCTTCTCTTTTGAGGCTACACACTTAGACATACACGCAACATGAAAGCTTTTCGACTTACAAGGTGTTGTTTAGGAAAAACAAGATAATTTCGCACGATGCGGGATTTCCTTAAAACGTGATTTTCTGAAAAATTTTGACGAAAGAAAATTCTCCTTTTGGTTCTCTTTAGATGCTACATGTTAAGACGTACACGCCACAACAATTCTTTTCGAGATACAACGTGTAGTTTTGGAGATACAAGCTAATTTTGTACTATGCGTTATTTCTTCTCGTAAAGAGTTTCCAATGCGTACGTATATGTCTTTACTCTGCAAAACTGTATTTCCTTATGAAGTGGTATTCTTACATATCCTTTCGAGAGAAAACTGTCCTGTGCCTTCTCTTTTGAGGCTACACACTTAGACATACAGGCAACATGAAAGCTTTTCGACTTACAACGTGTTGTTTAGGAAAAACAAGATAATTTCGCACGATGCGGGATTTCCTTAAAACGTGATTTTCTGAAAAATTTTGACGAAAGAAAATTCTCCTTTTGGTTCTCTTTAGATGCTACATGTTAAGACGTACACGCCACAACAATTCTTTTCGAGATACAACGTGTAGTTTTGGAGATACAAGCTAATTTTGTACTATGCGTTATTTCTTCTCGTAAAGAGTTTCCAATGCGTACGTATATGTCTTTACTCTGCAAAACTGTATTTCCTTATGAAGTGGTATTCTTACATATCCTTTCGAGAGAAAACTGTCCTGTGCCTTCTCTTTTGAGGCTACACACTTAGACATACAGGCAACATGAAAGCTTTTCGACTTACAACGTGTTGTTTAGGAAAAACAAGATAATTTCGCACGATGCGGGATTTCCTTAAAACGTGATTTTCTGAAAAATTTTGACGAAAGAAAATTCTCCTTTTGGTTCTCTTTAGATGCTACATGTTAAGACGTACACGCCACAACAATTCTTTTCGAGATACAACGTGTAGTTTTGGAGATACAAGCTAATTACGATGCGTTATTTCTTCTCGTAAAGAGTTTCCAATGCGTACGTATATGTCTTTACTCTGCAAAACTGTATTTCCTTATGAAGTGGTATTCTTACATATCCTTTCGAGAGAAAACTGTCCTGTGCCTTCTCTTTTGAGGCTACACACTTAGACATACACGCAACATGAAAGCTTTTCGACTTACAACGTGTTGTTTAGGAAAAACAAGATAATTTCGCACGATGCGGGATTTCCTTAAAACGTGATTTTCTGAAAAATTTTGACGAAAGAAAATTCTCCTTTTGGTTCTCTTTAGATGCTACATGTTAAGACGTACACGCCACAACAATTCTTTTCGAGATACAACGTGTAGTTTTGGAGATACAAGCTAATTTTCTACGATGCGTTATTTCTTCTCGTAAAGAGTTTCCAATGCGTACGTATATGTCTTTACTCTGCAAAACTGTATTTCCTTATGAAGTGGTATTCTTACATATCCTTTCGAGAGAAAACTGTCCTGTGCCTTCTCTTTTGAGGCTACACACTTAGACATACACGCAACATGAAAGCTTTTCGACTTACAACGTGTTGTTTAGGAAAAACAAGATAATTTCGCACGATGCGGGATTTCCTTAAAACGTGATTTTCTGAAAAATTTTGACGAAAGAAAATTCTCCTTTTGGTTCTCTTTAGATGCTACATGTTAAGACGTACACGCCACAACAATTCTTTTCGAGATACAACGTGTAGTTTTGGAGATACAAGCTAATTTTCTACGATGCGTTATTTCTTCTCGTAAAGAGTTTCCAATGCGTACGTATATGTCTTTACTCTGCAAAACTGTATTTCCTTATGAAGTGGTATTCTTACATATCCTTTCGAGAGAAAACTGTCCTGTGCCTTCTCTTTTGAGGCTACACACTTAGACATACACGCAACATGAAAGCTTTTCGACTTACAACGTGTTGTTTAGGAAAAACAAGATAATTTCGCACGATGCGGGATTTCCTTAAAACGTGATTTTCTGAAAAATTTTGACGAAAGAAAATTCTCCTTTTGGTTCTCTTTAGATGCTACATGTTAAGACGTACACGCCACAACAATTCTTTTCGAGATACAACGTGTAGTTTTGGAGATACAAGCTAATTTTGTACTATGCGTTATTTCTTCTCGTAAAGAGTTTCCAATGCGTACGTATATGTCTTTACTCTGCAAAACTGTATTTCCTTATGAAGTGGTATTCTTACATATCCTTTCGAGAGAAAACTGTCCTGTGCCTTCTCTTTTGAGGCTACACACTTAGACATACACGCAACATGAAAGCTTTTCGACTTACAACGTGTTGTTTAGGAAAAACAAGATAATTTCGCACGATGCGGGATTTCCTTAAAACGTGATTTTCTGAAAAATTTTGACGAAAGAAAATTCTCCTTTTGGTTCTCTTTAGATGCTACATGTTAAGACGTACACGCCACAACAATTCTTTTCGAGATACAACGTGTAGTTTTGGAGATACAAGCTAATTTTGTACTATGCGTTATTTCTTCTCGTAAAGAGTTTCCAATGCGTACGTATATGTCTTTACTCTGCAAAACTGTATTTCCTTATGAAGTGGTATTCTTACATATCCTTTCGAGAGAAAACTGTCCTGTGCCTTCTCTTTTGAGGCTACACACTTAGACATACACGCAACATGAAAGCTTTTCGACTTACAACGTGTTGTTTAGGAAAAACAAGATAATTTCGCACGATGCGGGATTTCCTTAAAACGTGATTTTCTGAAAATTTTTGACGAAAGAAAATTCTCCTTTTGGTTCTCTTTAGATGCTACATGTTAAGACGTACACGCCACAACAATTCTTTTCGAGATACAACGTGTAGTTTTGGAGATACAAGCTAATTTTGTACTATGCGTTATTTCTTCTCGTAAAGAGTTTCCAATGCGTAAGTATATGTCTTTACTCTGCAAAACTGTATTTCCTTATGAAGTGGTATTCTTACATATCCTTTCGAGAGAAAACTGTCCTGTGCCTTCTCTTTTGAGGCTACACACTTAGACATACACGCAACATGAAAGCTTTTCGACTTACAACGTGTTGTTTAGGAAAAACAAGATAATTTCGCACGATGCGGGCGGGATTTCCTTAAAACGTGATTTTAATAACGTGGTATCCTTACATATTCTTTCGAGAGAATACTCTCCTGTGCGTTCTCTTTTAAGGCTACACGCTTAGACATACACGCAACACCAAAGCTTTCGAGTTACAACGTGTTGTTTAGGAAAAACAAGATAATTTCGCAAGATGCGGGATTTCCTTAAAATGTGGTTTTCTGACAAATTTTGACGAAAGAAAATTATCCTGTGGGTTCTCTTTTGAGGCTACAAGTTTAGACGTACACACCACACCAAATCTTTTCAAGTTATAACGTGTTGTTTAGGAGATACAAACTAATTTTGTAAGATGCCTTATTTCTTCTCGTAAAGTTTTAAGTTTTTCCAATAAGTACGTATTTGTCTTTACTCTGCAACACTGTATTTCCTTATAACGTGGTATTCTTACATATTCTTTCGAGAGAAAACTCTCCTGTGCATTCTCCTTTGAGGTTACAGGCTTAGACATACACGCAACACCAAAGCTTTTCGAGTTCAAACGTTTTGTTTAGGAAAAACAAGATAATTTCTCACGATGCGGAATTTCCTTAATACGTGGTTTTCTGACAAATTTTGACCAAAGAAAATTCGCCTATGGGTTCTCTTTTGAGGCTACACGTTTAGACGTACAGGCCACACCAAATCTTTTTAAGTTACAACGTGTTCTTTAGGAGATACAAACTAATTTTTTAAGATGCCTTATTTCTTCTCGTAAGGTTTAAGTTTTTCCAATAAGTACGTATTTGTCTTTACTCTGCAACACTATATTTACTTATAACGTGGTATTCTTACATATTCTTTCGAGAGAAAACTCTCCTGTGCGTTCTCTTTTGAGGCTACACGCTTAGACATACACGCAACACCAAAGCTTTTCGAGTTAAAACGTTTGGTTTAGAAAAAACAAGATAATTTCGCACTATGCGGGATTTCCTTAATACGTGGTTTTCTGACATATTTTGACCAAAGAAAATTCTCCTATGGGTTCTCTTTTCAGGCTACACGTTTAGACGTACAGGCCACACCAAATCTTTTTAAGTTACAACGTGTTGTTTAGGAGATACAAGCTAATTTCTTACGATGCGTTATTTCTTCTCGTAAAGTTTTTTCCAATATGTAAGTATTTGTCTTTACTCTGCAACACTGTATTTCCTAAAAACGTGGTATTCTTACACATTCTTTCGAGAAAAATCTCTCCTTTGCGTTCTCTTTTGAGGCTACACGCTTAGACATACACGCAACACCAAAGCTTTTCGAGTTACAACGTGTTGTTTAGGAAAAACAAGATAATTTCGCACGATGCGGGATTTCCTTAAAACATGGTTTTCTGACAAATTTTGACGAAAGAAAATACTCCTGTGGGTTCTCTTTTGAGGCTACACATTTAGACGTACATGCCACACCAAATCATTTCGAGTTACAACGTGTTGTTTAGGAGAAACAAGCTAATTTTTTACGATGCGTTATTTCTTCTCATAAAGTTTTAGTGTTTCCATTACGTACATATTTGCCTTTACTCTGCAACACTGTATTTCCTTATAACGTGGTATTCTTGCATATTCTTTCGAGAGAAAACTCTCCTGTGCGTTCTCCTTTGAGGCTACATGCTTAAACATTCACGCAACACCAAAGCTTTTCGATTTACAACGTGTTGTTTAGGAAAAACAAGATAATTTCGCAAGATGTGGGATTTCCTTAAAACGTGGTTTTCTGACAAATTTTGACGAAATAAAACTCTCCTGTGGGTACTCTTTTGAGGCTACACGTTTAGACGTGCACCCCACACCAAATCTTTTCGAGTTACAACGAGTTGTTTAGGACATACAAGCTAATTTTGCCAGATGCGTTATTTCTCTCATAAAGTGTTTCCAATATGTACGTATTTGTCTTTACTCTGCAACACTGTATTTCCTTATAACGTGGTATCCTTACGTATTCTTTCGAGAGAAAACTCTCCTGTGCGTTCTCTTTTGAGGCTACACGCTTAGACATACACGCAACACCAAAGCATTTCGAGTTAAAACGTTTTGTTTAGGAAAAACAAGATAATTTCGCAAGATGCGGGATTTCCTTAAAACGTGGTTTTCTGACAAATTTTGACGAAAGAAAATTATCCTGTGGGTTCTCTTTTGAGGCTACAAGTTTAGACGTACACACCACACCAAATCTTTCAAGTTATAACGTGTTGTTTAGGAGATACAAACTAATTTTGTAAGATGCCTTATTTCTTCTCGTAAAGTTTAAGTTTTTCCAATAAGTACGTATTTGTCTTTACTCTGCAACACTGTATTTCCTTATAACGTGGTATTCTTACATATTCTTTCGAGAGAAAACTCTCCTGTGCATTCTCCTTTGAGGTTACAGGCTTAGACATACACGCAACACCAAAGCTTTTCGAGTTAAAACGTTTTGTTTAGGAAAAACAAGATAATTTCGCACGATGCGGAATTTCCTTAATACGTGGTTTTCTGACAAATTTTGACCAAAGAAAATTCGCCTATGGGTTCTCTTTTGAGGCTACACGTTTAGACGTACAGGCCACACCAAATCTTTTTAAGTTACAACGTGTTGTTTAGGAGATACAAGCTAATTTTGTACGATGCGTTATTTCTTCTCTTAAGTTTAAGTTTTTCCAATAAGTACATATTTGTCTTTACTCTGCAACACTGTATTTCCTTATAACGTGGTATTCTTACATATTCTTTCGAGAGAAAACTCTCCTGTGCGTTCTCTTTTGAGGCTACACGCTTAGACATACACGCAACACCAAAGCTTTTCGAGTTTAAACGTTTTGTTTAAGAAAAACAAGATAATTTCGCAGAATGCGGGTTTTCCTTAAAACGTGGTTTTCTGACAAATTTTGATGAAAGAAAATTTTCCTGTGGGTTCTCTTTTGAGGCTACTCGTTTAGACATACACACCACACCAAATCTTTTCGAGTTATAATGTGTTGTTTAGGAGATTCAAACTAATTTTGTAAGATGCCTTATTTCTTCTCGTAAGGTTTAAGTTTTTCCAATAAGTACGTATTTGTCTTTACTCTGCAACACTGTATTTCCTTATAACGTGGTATTCTTACATATTCTTTCGAGAGAAAACTCTCCTGTGTCTTCTCTTTTGAGGCTACACGCTTAGACATACACGCAACATGAAAGCTCTTCGAGTTAAAACGTTTGGTTTAGGAAAAACAAGATAATGTCGCACTATGCGGGATTTCCTTAATACATGGTTTTCTGACAAATTTTGACCAAAGAAAATTCTCCTATGGGTTCTCTTTTCAGGCTACACGTTTAGACGTACAGGCCACACCAAATCTTTTTATGTTACAACGGGTTGTTTAGGAGATACAAGCTAATTTCTTACGATGCGTTATTTCTTCTCGTAAAGTTTTTCCAAGACGTAAGTATTTTTCTTTACTCTGCAACACTGTATTTCCTAATAACGTGGTATTCTTACATATTCTTTCGAGAAAAAACTCTCCTGTGCGTTCTCTTTTGAGGCTACACGCTTAGACATACACGCAGCACCAAAGCTTTTCGAGTTACAACGTGTTGTTTAGGAAAAACAAGATATTTTTGCACGATGCGGGATTTCCTTAAAACGTGGTTTTCTGACAAATTTTGACGAAAGAAAATACTCCTGTGGGTTCTCTTTTGAGGCTACACATTTAGACGTACACGCCACACCAAATCTTTTCGAGTTACAACGTGTTGTTTAGGAGAAACAAGCTAATTTTTCTACGATGCGTTTTTTCTTCTCATAAAGTTTAAGTGTTTCCATTACGTACATATTTGCCTTTACTCTGCAACACTGTATTTCCTTATAACGTGGTATTCTTGCATATTCTTTCGAGAGAAAACTCTCCTGTGCGTTCTCCTTTGAGGCTACATGCTTAGACATTCACGCAACTCCAAAGCTTTTCGAGTTACAACGTGTTGTTTAGTAAAAACAAGATAATTTCGCAAGATGCGGGATTTCCTTAAAACGTGGTTTTCTGACAAATTTTGACGAAATAAAACTCTCCTGTGGGTACTCTTGTGAGGCTACACGTTTAGACGTACAAGCCACACCAAATCTTTTCAAGTTACAACGTGTTGTTTAGGAGATACAAGCTAATTTTGTACGATGCGTTATTTCTTCTCGTAAAGTTTTAGTTTTTCCAGTAAGTATGTATTTGTCTTTACTCTGCAACACTGTATTTCCTTATAACGTGGTATTCTTACATATTCTTTCGAGAGAAAACTCTCCTGTGCGTTCTCTTTTGAGGCTACACGCTTAGACATACACGCAACACCAAAGCATTTCGAGTTAAAACGTTTTGTTTAGGAAAAACAAGATAATTTCACACGATGCGGGATTTCATTAATACGTGGTTTTCTGACAAATTTTGACCAAAGAAAATTCTCCTATGGCTTCTTTCTTCAGGCTACACGTTTAGACGTACAGGCCACACCAAATCTTTTTAAGTTGCAACGTGTTGTTTAGTAGATACAAGCTAATTTTGTACGATGCGTTATTTCTTCTCGTAAAGTTTTTCCAATACATAAGTATTTGTCTTTATTCTGCAACACTGTATTTCCTAATAACGTGGTATTCTTACATATTCTTTCGAGAAAAAACTCTCCTTTGCGTTCTCCTTTGAGGCTACACGCTTACACATACACGCAACACCAAAGCTTTTCGAGTTACAACGTGTTGTTTAGGAGATACAAGCTAATTTCTTACGATGCGTTATTTCTTCCCGTAAAGTTTTTCCAAGACGTAAGTATTTGTCTTTACTCTGCAACATTGTATTTCCTAATAACGTGGTATTCTTACATATTCTTTCGAGAAAAAACTCTCCTTTGCGTTCTCTTTTGAGGCTACACGCTTAGACATACACGCAACACCAAAGCTTTTCGAGTTACAACGTGTTGTTTAGGAAAAACAAGATAATTTCGCATGATGCGGGATTTCCTTAAAACGTGGTTTTCTGACAAATTTTGATGAAAGAAAATACTCCGTGGGTTCTCTTTTGAGGCTACACATTTAGACGTACACGCCACAGCAAATCTTTTCGAGTTACAACGTGTTGTTTAGGAGAAACAAGCTAATTTTTTTACGATGCGTTATTTCTTCTCATAAAGTTTAAGTGTTTCCATTATGTACTTATTTGCCTTTACTCTGCAACACTGTATTTCCTTATAACGTGGTATTCTTGCATATTCTTTCGAGAGAAAACTCTCCTGTGCGTTCTCCTTTGAGGCTACATGCTTAGACATTCACGCAACACCAAATCTTTTCGAGTTACAACGTGTTGTTTAGGAGATACAAGCTAATTTTTTTACGATGCGTTATTTCTTCTCATAAAGTTTAAGTGTTTCCATTACGTACATATTTGCCTTTTTACTGCAACACTGTATTTCCTTATAACGTGGTATTTTTGCATATTCTTTCGAGAGAAAACTCTCCTGTGCGTTCCCCTTTGAGGCTACATGCTTAGACATACACGCAACACCAAAGCTTTTCGAGTTACAACGTGTTTTTTAGGAAAAACAAGATAATTTCACACGATGCGGGATTTCTTTAAAACGTGGTTTTCTGACAAATTTTGACGAAAGAAAATTATCCTGTGGGTTCTCTTTTTAGGCTACACGTTTAGACGTACACACCACACCAAATCTTTTCGAGTTATAACGTGTTGTTTAGGAGATACAAACTAATTTTGTAAGATGCCTTATTTCTTCTCGTAAAGTTTAAGTTTTTCCAATATGTACGTATTTGTCTTTACTCTGCAACACTGTATTTCCTTATAACGTGGTATTCTTACACATTCTTTCGAGAGAAAACTCTCCTGTGCGTTCTCTTTTGAGGCTATACGCTTTGACATACACGCAACACCAAAGTTTTTCGAGTTACAATGTGTTGTTTAGGAAAAACAAGATAATTTAGCATGATGCGAGATTTCCTTAAAACGTGGTTTTCTGACAAATTTTGACGAAAGAAAATACTCCTGTGGGTTCTCTTTTGAGGCTACACATTTAGACGTGCCCGAGACACTAAATCTTGTCGAGTTACAACGTGTTGTTTAGGAGATACAAGCTAATTTTTTTACGATGCATTATTTCTTCTCATAAAGTTTAAGTGTTTCCATTATGTAAATATTTGGCTTTACTCTGCAACACTGTATTTCCTTATAACGAGGTATTCTTGCATATTCTTTTGAGAGAAAACTCTCCTGTGCGGTCTCCTTTGAGGCTACATGCTTAGACATACACTCAACTCCAAAGCTTTTCGAGTTACAACATGTTGTTTAGGAAAAACAACATAATTTCGCACGATGCGGGATTTCCTTAAAACGTGGTTTTCTGACAAATTTTGACCAAATAAAACTCTCCTGTGTGTACTATTTTGAGGCTACACTTTTAGACGTACACGCCACACCAAATCTTTTCGAGTTACAACCTGTTGTTTAGGAGATACAAGCTAATTTTTTACGATGCGTTATTTCTTCTCGTAAAGTGTTTCCAATAAGTACGTATTTGTCTTTACTCTGCAACACGGTATTTCCTTAATACGTGGATTTCTTACATATTCTTTCGAGAGAAAACTCTCCTGTGCGTTCTCTTTTGAGGGTACACGCTTAAACATACACGCAACACCAAAGCTTTTCGAGTTACAATGTGTTGTTTATGAAGAACAAGATAATTTCTCACGATGCGGGATTTCCTTAAAACGTGGTTTTCTGACAAATTTTGACGAACGAAAATTGTCCTGTGGTTCTCTTTTGAGGCTACACCTTTAGACGTACACGCCACACCAAATCTTTTCGAGTTACAACGTGTTGTTTAGGAGATACAAGCTAATTTTGCACGATGCTTTATTTCATCTCGTAAAGTTTAAGGGTTTCCAATACGTAAGTATTTGTCTTTATTCTGCAACACTGTACTTCCTTATAACGTGGTATTCTCACATATTCTTTCGAGAGAAAACTCTCCTGTGTGTTCTCTTTTGAGGCTACACCCTTAGACATACACGCATCACCAAAGATTTTCGAGTTACTACGTGTTGTTTAGGAAAAACAAGATAATTTCACACGATGCTGGATTTCCTTAAAACGTGCTTTTCTGAAACTTTGACGAAAGAAAATTCTCCTATGGGTTCTCTTTTGAGGCTACAAGTTTAGACGTACACGCCACACCAAATCTTTTCGAGTTACAAAGTGTTGTTTAGGAGATACGAGCTAATTTTGTACGATGCTGTATTTCATCTCGTAAAGTTTAAGGGTTTCCAATACGTACGTATTTTTCTTTACTCTGCAACACTGTATTTCCTTATAACGTGGTATTCTTACATATTCTTTTGAGAGAAAACTCCCCTGTGTGTTCTCTTTTAAGGCTACACGCTGAGACATACACGCAGCACCAAAGGATTTCGAGTTACTATGTGTTGTTTAGGAAAAACAAGATAATTTCGCACGATGTAGGATTTCCTTAATACATGGTTTTGTGACAAATTTGACCAAAGAAAATTCTCCAGTGTGTTCTCTTATTGAGGCTACACGTTTAGACGTACCTGCCACACCAAACATTTTCGAGTTACAACGTGTTGTTTAGGAGATACAAGCTAATTTTTTATGATGCGTTATTTCTTCACGTAAAGTGTTTCCAATACGTACATATTTGTCTTTACTCTGCAACACTGTATTTCCTTATAACCTGGTATTCTTACTTATTTTTTTGAGTGAAAACTCTCCTGTGTGTTCTCTTTTGAGGCTACACACTGAGACATACACGCAACACCCAAGCTTTTTGAGTTACAACGTGTTGTTTAGGAAAAACAAGATAATTTCGCAGGATGCGGGATTTCGTTAAAACCTTGTTTTCTGACCAATTTTGACGAAAGAAAATTCTCCAGTGGGTTCTCTTTTGAGGCTAAACTTTTAGACATACACGCCAAACTAAATGTTTTCGAGTTTCCACTTGTTGTTTAGGAGATACAAGCTAATATTGTGTGATGCTTAATTTCTTCTCGTAATGTGTTTCCAATATGTACGTATTTGTCTTTACTCTGCAACACTGTATTTCCTTATAACGTTGAATTCTTACATGTTCTAATGAGAGAAAACTCTCCTGTGCATTCTCTTTTGAGGCTACACGCTTAGACATACACGCAACACCAAAGCTTTTCGAGTTACCACTTGTTGTTTAGGAAAAACAAGATAATTTCGCACGATGCGGTATTTCCTTAAAACGTGGTTTTCTGACAAATTTTGACGAAAGAAAATTCTCCTTTGTGTTCTCCTTTGAGGCTACACGTTTAGACATACACGCCAAACCAAATCTTTTCGACTTACCATGTGTTGTTTAGGAGATACAAGCTAATTTTGTTCGATGCGTTATTTCTTCTCGTAAAATATTCCCAATATGTAAATATTTGTCTTTACTCTGCAACACTGTATTTCCTTATAACGTGGTATTCTTACATATTCTTTCGAGAGAAAACTATCTTGTGCGCTCCGTTTTGAGGCTACACACTTAGACATACAGGCAACACCAAAGCTTTTCGAGTTACAACGTGTTGTTAATGAATAAAAAGATAATTTCGCACGATGCGGGATTTATTTAAAACGTGGTTTTCTGAAAAATTTGACAAAGGAAAATTCTTCTGTGGGATTTCCTTTTGAGGCTACACGTATAGACGTACACGTCACACCAAATCTTTTCGAGTTACAACGTGTTGTTTAGGAGATACAAGCTAATTTTGTACGATGCATTATTTCTTCTCGTAAAGTGTTTCCAATATGTACTTATTTGCCTTTAGTCTACAAAATTGTATTTCTTTATAACGAGGTATTCTTACATATTCCTTCGAGAGAAAACTCTCCTGTGCCTTCTCTTTTGAGGCTCCACGCTTAGACATACACGCAACACCAAAGCTTTTCGAGTTACAACATGTTGTTTAGGAAAAAGAAGATGATTTCGCACGATGCGGGATTTCCTTAAAATGTGGTGTTCTGAAAAATTTTAACGAAAGAAAATTCTTCTCTGGGTTCTTTTTGAGGCTACACGTTTAGACGTACACGCCACACCAAATCTTTTCGAGTTACAACGTGTTGTTTAGGAGATACAAGCTAATTTTGTACGATGCTTTATTTCATCTCGTAAAGTTTAAGGGTTTCCAATACGTAAGTATTTGTCATTATTCTGCAACAGTGGACTTCCTTATAACGTGGTATTCTCACATATTCTTTCGAGAGAAAAGTCTCCTGTGTGTTCTCTTATGAGGCTACACGCTTAGACATACACGCAACACCAAAGCTTTTCGAGTTACAATGCGTTTTTTAGGAAAAACAAGATAATTTCGCACGATGCGGGATTTCCTTAATATGTGGTTTTCTGACAAATTTTGACCAAATAAAACTCTCCTGTGTGTACTGTTTTGAGGCTACACGTTTAGACGTACATGCCACACCAAATCCTTTCGAGTTACCACGTGTTGTTTAGGAGATACACGCTAATTTTGTACGATGCGTTATTTCTTCTCGTAAATTGTTTCCAATATGTACGTATTTGTCTTTACTCTGCAACACTGTATTTCCTTATAACGTTGTATTCTTACATGTCTTTCGAGAGAAAACTCTCTTGTGCATTGTCTTTAGAGGAAACATGCTCAGTCATACATGCAACAACAACGTTTTCGAGTTACAACCTGTTGTTTAGGAAAAACAAGATAATTTTGCACGATGCGGGATTTCCTTAAAACGTGGTTTTTTGACAAATTTTGACGAAAGAAAATTCTCCTGTGGTTTCTGTTTTGAGGCTACACGTGTAGACGTACAAGCCACACCAAATATTTTCGAGTTAAAACGTGTTCTTTAGGAGATACAAGCAAATATTGTACGATGCGTTATTTCTTCCCTAAAGTGTTTCCAATATGTACTTATTTGTCTTTACTCTGCAACACTGTATTTTCTTATAACGTGGTATTCTTACATATTCTTTCTAGGGAAAACTCTCCTGTGGATTCTCTTTTGAGGCTACACGCTTAGACAAACAAGGAACGCCAAAGCTTTTCGAGTTGCAACGTGTTGTTTAGGAAAAACAAGATAATTTCTCACGATGCGAGATTTCCAAAAAAACGTGGTATTCTGACAAATTTTGACGAAAGAAAGTTCTCCTGTGGGTTCTCTTTTGAGGCTACACGTGTAGAGGTATGAGCCACACCAAATCTTTTCGAGTTAAAACCTGTTGTTTAGGAGATACAAGCTAATTTTGTATTATGCTTTATTTCTTCTCTTAAAGTGTTTCCAATACGTACGTATTTGTCTTTACTCTGCAACACTGTATTTCCTTATAACGTGGTATTCTTACATTTTCTTTCGAGAGAAAACTCTCCTGTGCATTCTCTTTTGAAGCTACACGCTTAGACATACACGCAACACCAAAGCTTTTCGAGTTAGAACTTGTTGTTTAGGAAAAACAAGATAATTTCGCACGATGCGAAATTTCCTTAAAACGTGGTTTCTGACAAATTTTGATGAAAGAATATTCTCCTGTCGGTTCTCGTTTGAGGCTACACTTTTAGACGTACATGTCACACCAAATCTTTTCGAGTTACAACGTGTTGTTTAGGAGATACAAACTACTTTTTTAAGATGCGTTATTTCTTCTCATAAAGTGTTTCCAATATGTACTTATTTGTCTTTACTCTGCAAAATTGTATTTCCTTTTAACGTGGTATTCTTACATATTCTTTCGAGAGAAAACTCTCCTGTGCCTTCTCTTTGGAGGCTCCACGCTTACACATACACGCAACACCAAAGCTTTTTGAGTTACAACATGTTGTTTAGGAAAAAGATAATTTCATACGATGAGGGATTTCCTTAAAACGTGGTTTTCTGAAAAATTTTGAAGGAAGAAAATTCTCCTGTGGGTTCTCTTTTGATGCTACACATTTACACGTACATGCCACACCAAATCTTTTCGAGGTACAACCTTTTGTTTAGGAGATACAAGCTAATTTTCTAAGATGTGTTCTTTTCGTAAAGTGTTTCCAATACGTACATATTTGTCTTTACTCTGCAACATTGTATTTCCTTATAACGTGGTATTCTTACATATTCTTTCGAGAGAAAACTATCCTGTGCGTTCCCTTTTGAGGCTACACACTGAGACATACAGACAACACCAAAGCTTTTCGAGTTACAACGTGTTGTTTACGAAAAACAAGATAATTTCGCACGATGCAGGATTTCCTTAAAACGTGGTTTTCTGACAAATTTTGAAGAAAGAAAATTCTCCTGTCGGTTCTCCTTTGAGGCTACACGTTTAGACGTACATGCCACACCAAATCCTTTCGAGTTACCACGTGTTGTTTAGGAGATACACGCTAATTTTGTACGATGCATTATTTCTTCTCGTAAAGTGTTTCCAATATGTACGTATTTGTCTTTACTCTGCAACACTGTATTTCCTTATAACGTTGTATTCTTACATGTTCTTTCGAGAGAAAACTCTCTTGTGCATTGTCTTTAGAGGAAACATGCTCAGACATACACGCAACAACAAAGCTTTTCGAGTTACAATGTGTTGTTTAGGAAAAACAAGATAATTTTGCACGATGCGGGATTTCCTTAAAACGTGGTTTTTTGACAAATTTTGACGAAAGAAAATTCTCCTGTGGTTTCTGTTTTGAGGCTACACGTGTTGACGTACGAGCCACACCAAATATTTTCGAGTTACAACGTGCTGTTTAGGAGATACAAGCAAATATTGTACGATGCGTTATTTCTTCCCTAAAGTGTTTCCAATATGTACTTATTTGTCTTTACTCTGCAATATGTATTTTCTTATAACGTGGTATTCTTACATATTCTTTCTAGGGAAAACTCTCCTGTGCATTCTCTTTTGAGGCTACACGCTTAGACAAACAAGCAACGCCAAAGCTTTTCGAGTTACAACGTGTTGTTTAGGAAAAACAAGATAATTTCGCAGGATGCGAGATTTCCATAAAACGTGGTTTTCTGACAAATTTTGACGAAAGAAAGTTCTCCTGTGGGTTCTCTTTTGTGGCAACACATGTAGAGGTACGAGCCACACCAAATCTTTTCGAATTATAACCTGTTGTTTAGGAGTACAAGCTAATTTTGTATTATGCTTTATTTCTTCTCTTAATGTGTTTCCAATACGTACGTTGTTGTCTTTACTCTGCAACACTGTATTTCCTTATAATGTGGTATTCTTACATATTCTTTCGAGAGAAAACTCTCCTGTGCATTCTCTTTTGAGGCTACACGCTTAGACATACACGCAACACCAAAGCTTTTCGTGTTGCAATGTGTTGTTTAGGAAAAACAAGATAATTTTTCATGATGCGAGATTTCCATAAAACGTGGTTTCTGACAAATTTTGATGAAAGAAAATTCTCCTGTGGGTTCTCGTTTGAGGCTACACTTTTAGACGTACACGTCACACTGAATCTTTTCGAGTTACAACGTGTTGTTTAGGAGATACAAGCTAATTTTGTAGGATGCATTATTTCTTTTTGTAAAGTGTTTCCAATATGTACTTATTTGTCTTTACTCTGCAACACTGTATTTCCTCATAACGTGGTATTCTTACATATTCTTTCGAGAGAAAACTCTCCTGTGCCTTCTCTTTTGAGGCTCCACGCTTACACATACACGCAACACCAAAGCTTTTCGAGTTACATCATGTTGTTTAGGAAAAAGAAGATGATTTTGCATGATGCGGGATTTCCTTAAAACGTGGTTTTCTGAAAAATTTTAGAGAAAGAAAATTCTCCTGTGGGTTTTCTTTTTTAGGCTACACGTTGAGACGTACATGCCATACCAAATCTTTTCGAGTTACAACGTGTTGTTTAGGAGATACAAGCTAATTTTTTTAAGATGCCTTAATTCTTCTCGTAAAGTGTTTCCAATAAGTATGTATTTGTCTTTATTCTGCAACATTGTATTTCCTTATAACGTGGTATTCTTACATATTCTTTCGAGAGAAAACTTCCTGTGCATTCTCTTTTGAGGTTACACGCTTAGACATACAGGCAACACCAAAGCTTTTCGAGTTACAACGTGTTGTTTAGGAGATACAAGTTAATATTTCACGATGCGTTATTTCTTCTCGTAAAGTGTTTCCAATATGTACTTATTTGTCTTTACTCTGCAAAATTGTATTTCCTTAACGTGGTATTCTTACATAATCTTTCAAGAGAAAACTCTCCTGTGCCTTCTCTTCTGAGGCTACACACTTAGACATACACGCAACACCAAAGCTTTTCGAGTTACAACATGTTGTTTAGGAAAAAGAAGATGATTTCGCATGATGCGGGATTTCCTTATAACGTGGTTTTCTGAAAAATTTTGAAGAAATAAAATTCTCCTGTGGGTTCTCTTTTGAGGCTACAAGTTTAGACGTACACGCCACACCAAATCTTTTCGAGTTACAACGTGTTGTTTCGGAGATACAAGCTAATTTTTTTAGGATGCGTTACTTCTTCTTGTAAAGTGTGTCCAATACGTACATATTTGTCTTTACTCTGCAACACTGTATTTCCTTATAACGTGGTATTTTTACATATTCTTTTGAGAGAAAACTATCCCGTGCTTTCCCGTTTTAGGCTACACACTTAGACATACAGGCAACACCAAAGCTTTTCGAATTACAACGTGTTGTTTATGAAAAACAAGATAATTTCGCACGATGCGGGATTTCCTTAAAACGTGGTTTTCTGAAACATTTTGACGAAAGAAAATTCTTCAGTGTGTTTTCTTTTGAGGCTACACATTTAGACGTACACGCCACACCAAATCCTTTCGAGTTACCACGTGTTGTTTAGGAGATACAAGCTAATTTTGTACGATGCATTATTTCTTCTCATAAAGTGTTTCCAATACGTACGTATTTGTCTTTACTCTGCAACACTGTATTTCCTTATAAAGTTGTATTCTTACATATTCTTTCGAGAGAAAACTCTCCTGTGCGTTCTCTTTAGAGGCTACACGCTTAGACATACACGCAACGCCAAAGCATTTCGAGTTACAATGTGTTGTTTAGGAAAAACAAGATAATTTCGCACGATGCGAGATTTCCATAAAACGTGGTTTTCTGAAAAATTTTGAGGGAAGAAAGTTATCCTGTGGGTTCTCTTTTGAGGTTACACATGTAGAGGTACGAGCCACACCAAATCTTTTCGAGTTACAACGTGTTGTTTAGGAGATACAAGCTAATTTTTTACGATGCGTTACTTCTTCTCTTAAAGTGTTTCCAATAGTATTTGTCTTTACTCTGCAACCCTGTATTTCCTTATAACGTGGTATTCTTACATATTCTTTCGAGAAAAAAGTCTCCTGTGCCTTCTCTTTTGAGGCTACACGCTTAGACATACACGCAACACCAAAGCTTTCGAGTTACAACGTGTTGTTTAGGAAAAACAAGATAATTTCGCACGATGCGAGATTTCCTTAAAACGTGGTTTCTGACAAATTTTGATGAAAGAAAATTCTCCTGTGGGTTCTCGTTTGAGGCTACACTTTTAGACGTATACGTCACACCAAATCTTTTCGAGTTACAACGTGTTGTTTAGGAGATACAAGGTAATTTTGAACGATGCATTATTTCTTCTCGTAAAGTGTTTCCAATATGTACTTATTTGTCTTTACTCTGCAAAATTGTATTTCCTTATAACATGGTATTCTTACATATTCTTTTGAGAGAAAACTCTCCTGTGCCTTCTCTTTTCAGGCTACACACTTACACATACACGGAACACCAATGCTTTTCGTGTTACAACATGTTGTTTAGGAAAAAGAAGATGATTTCGCACGATGCGGGATTTCCTTAAAACGTGGTGTTCTGAAAAATTTTGAAAAAAGAAAATTGTCCTGTGTGTTCTCTTTTGAGGCTACACGTTTAGACGTACATGCCACACCAAATCCTTTCGAGTTACCTCGTAAAGTTTAGGAGATACAAGCTAATTTTGTACGATGCGTTATTTCTTCTGGTAAAGTGTTTCCAATATGTACTTATTTTTCTTTACTCTGCAAAATTGTATTTCCTTATAACGTGGTATTCTTACATATTCTTTCGAGAGAAAACTCTCCTGTGCCTTCTCTTTTGAGGCTCCACGCTTACACATACACGCAACACCAAAGCTTTTTGAGTTACAACATGTTGTTTAGAAAAAGAAGATGATTTCCCACGATGCGGGATTTCCTTAAAACGTGGTTTTCTGAAAAATTTTGAAGAAAGAAAATTCTCCTGTAGGTTCTCTTTTGAGGCTACACGTTTAGACGTGCATGCCACACCAAATCTTTTCGAGTTACAACGTGTTGTTTAGGAGATAAAACCTAATTTTTTACGATGCGTTAATTCTTCTCGTAATGTGTTTCCAATACATACGTATTTGTCTTTACTCTGCAACATTGTATTTCCTTATAACGTGGTATTCTTACATATTCTTTCGAGAGAAAACTATCCTGTGCGTTCTCTTTTGAGGTTACACACTTAGACATTGACGCAACACCAAACCTTTTCGAGTAAGAACGTGTTATTTAGGAAAAACAATATAATTTCGCACGATGCGAGATTTCCTTAAAACGTGGTTTCTGACAAATTTTGATGAAAGAAAATTCACCTGTGGGTTCTCTTTTGAGGCTATACATTTAGACGTACATGTCACACCAAATCCTTTTGAGTTACAACGTGTTGTTTAGGAGATACAAGCTAATTTTGTATGATGCGTTATTTCTTCTTGTAAAGAGTTTCCAATATGTACTTATTTGTCTTTATTCTGAAAAATTGTATTTCCTTATAACGTGGTATTCTTACATATTCTTTCGAGAGAAAACTCTCCTGTGCCTTCTCTTTTGAGGCTCCACGCTTAGACATACACGCAACACTAAAGCTTTTCGAGTTACAACATGTTTTTTAGGAAAAAGAAGGTGATTTCGCACGATGCGGGATTTCCTTAAAACGTGGCTTTCTGAAAAATTTTAACGAAAGAAAATTCTCCTGTGGGTTCTCTTTTGAGGCTACACGTTTAGACGTACAAGCCACACCAAATCTTTTCCAGTTACAACGTGTTGTTTAGGAGATACAAGCTAATTTTGTACGATGCGTTATTTCTTCTCGTAATGTGTTTCCAATATGTACGTATTTGTCTTTACTCTGCAACACTGTATTTCCTTATAACGTGGTATTCTTATATATTCTTTCGAGAAAAAACTCTCCTTTACATTCTCTTTTGAGGCTACATGTTTAGACATACACGCAACACCAAAGCTTTTCAAGTTACAACGTGATGTTTAGGAAAAACAAGATAATTTCGCATGATGCGAGATTTCCTTAAAACGTGGTTTCTGACAAATTTTGATGAAAGAAAATTCACCTGTGGGTTCTCTTTTGAGGCTATACATTTAGACGTACACGTCACACCAAATCCTATTGAGTTACAACGTGTTGTTTAGGAGATACAAGCTAATTTTGTATGATGCGTTATTTCTTCTTGTAAAGTGTTTCCAATATGTGCTTATTAGTCTTTATTCTGAAAAATTGTATTTACTTATAACGTGTTATTCTTACATATTCTTTCGAGAGAAAACTCTCCTGTGCCTTCTCTTTTGAGGCTCCTTGCTTAGACATACACGCAACACTAAAGCTTTTCGAGTTACAACATGTTTTTTTAGGAAAAAGAAGGTGATTTCGCACGATGCGGGATTTCCTTAAAATGTGGCTTTCAGAAAAATTTTAACGAAAGAATATTCTCCTGTGGGTTCTCTTTTGAGGCTACACGTTTAGACGTACAAGCCACACCAAATCTTTTCCCGTTACAACGTGTTGTTTAGGAGATACAAGCTAAATTTGTAAGATGCGTTATTTCTTCTCGTAATGTGTTTCCAATATGTACGTATTTGTCTTTACTCTGCAACACTGTATTTCCTTATAACGTGGTATTCTTACATATTCTTTCGAGAAAAATCTCTCCTTTACATTCTGTTTTGAGGCTACATGCTTAGACATACACGCAACACCAAAGCTTTTCGAGTTACAACATGTTGTTTAGGAAAAACAAGATAATTTCGCATGATGCGAGATTTCCTTAAAACGTGGTTTCTGACAAATTTTGATGAAAGAAAATTCTCTTGTGGGTTCCCTTTTGATGCTACACGCTTAGACGTACACGTCACACCAAATCTTTTCGAGTTACAACGTGTTGTTTAGGAGACACAAGCAAATTTTGTACGATGCGTTATTTCTTCTTGTAAAGTGTTTCCAATATGTACTTATTGGTCTTTACTCTGCAAAATTGTATTTCCTTATAACGTGGTATTCTTACATAATCTTTCGAGAGAAAACTCTCCTGTGCCTTCTCTTTTGAGGCTCCACGCTTACACATACACGCAACACCAAAGCTTTTCGAGTTACAACATGTTGTTTAGGAAAAAGAAGATGATTTCGCACGATGCGGGATTTCCTTAAAACGTGGCTTTCTGAAAAATTTTGACCAAAGAAAATTCTCCTGTGGGTTCTCTTTTGAGGCTACACGTTTAGACGTACACGGCACACCAAATCTTTTCGAGTTACAACGTGTTGTTACGGAGATACAAGGTAATTTTATAAGATGAGTTACTTCTTCTCTTAAAGTGTTTCCAATACGTTCTTATTTGTCTTTACTCTGCAACACTGTATTTCCTTATAACGTGGTATTCTTACATATTCGTTCGAGAGAAAACTATCCTGTGTGTTCCCTTTTTAGTCTACACACTTAGACATACAGGCAACACTACAGCTTTCTGAGTTACAACGTGTTGTTTATGAAAAACAAGATAATTTCGCACGATGCGGGATTTCCTTAAAACGTAGTTTTCTGAAAAATTTTGACGAAAGAAAATTCTTCAGTGGGTTCTCTTTTGAGGCTACACGTTTAGACGTACACACCACACCAAATCCTTTCGAGTTACCACGTGTGGTTTAGGAGATACAAGCTAATATTTTAAGATACGTTATTTCTTCTCATTAAGTGTTTCCAACATGTACGTATTTGTCTTTACTCTGCAACACTGTATTTCCTTATAACTTTGTATTCTTACATATTCTTTCGAGAGAAAACTCTCCTGTGCGTTCTCTTTAGAGGCTACACGCTTAGACATACAAGCAACGCCAAAACTTTTCGAGTTACAATGTGTTGTTTAGGAAAAACAAGATAATTACGCACGATGCGAGATTTCCATAAAACGTGGTTTTCTGAAAAATTCTGAGGGAAGAAAGTTCTCCTGTGGGTTCTCTTTTGAGGCTACACATGTAGAGGTACGAGACACACCAAATCTATTCGAGTTACAACGTGTTGTTTAGGAGATACAAGCTAATTTTGCACGATGCGTTATTTCTTCTCTTAAAGTGTTTCCAGTAGTATTTGTCTTTACTCTGCAACAATGTATTTCCTTATAACATGGTATTCTTACATATTCTTTCGAGAGAAAACTCGCCTGTGCGTTCTCTTTTGAGGCTACACGCTTAGACAAATACGCAACGCCAAAGCTTTTCGAGTTACAACGTGTTGTTTAGGAAAACAAGATAATTTCACACGATGCAGGATTTCCATAAAACGTGGTTTTCTGAAAAATTTTGACGAAAGAAATGTCTCCTGTCTGTTCTATTTTGAGGCTACACGTGTAGAAGTACGAGCCACACCAAATCTTTTCGAGTTACCACGTGTTGTTTAGGAGATACAAGCTAATTTTGTACGATGTGTTATTTCTTCTCTTAAAGTGTTTCCAATACTTACGTAGTTGTCTTTACTCTGCAACACTGTATTCCCTTATGACGTGGTATTCTTACATATTCTTTGGAGAGAAAACTCTCCTGTGCGTTCTCTTTTGAGGCTACACGCTTAGACATACACGAAACGCCAAAGCATTTCGAGTTACAATGTGTTGTTTAGGAAAAACAAGATAATTCCGCACTCTGCGAGATTTCCATAAAACGTGGTTTTCTGAAAAATTTTGACCAAAGAAAGTTCTCCTATGGGTTATCTTTTGAGGCTACACGTGTAGAGGTACGAGCCACACCAAATCTACTCGAGTTACAAAGTGTTGTTTAGGAGATACAAGCTAATTTTTTATGATGCTTTATTTCTTCTCTTAAAGTGTTTCCAGTAGTATTTGTCTTTACTCTGCAACACTGTATTTCCTTATAACATGGTATTCTTACATATTCTTTCGAGAGAAAACTTGCCTGTGCGTTCTCTTTTGAGGCTACACACTTAGACAAATATGCAACGCCAAAGCTTTTCGAGTAACAACGTGTTGTTTAGGAAAACAAGATAATTTCGCACGATGCGAGATTTCCATAAAACGTGGTTTTCTGAAAAATTTTGATGAAAGAAAATTCTCCTGTGGGTTCTCGTTTGAGGCTACACTTTTAGACGTACACGTCACACCAAATATTTTCGAGTTACAACGTGTTGTTTAGGAGATACAAGCTAATATTGTAAGATGCGTTATTTCTTCTCATAAAGTGTTTCCAATATGTCCTTATTTGTCTTTACTCTGCAAAATTGTATTTCCTTATAACGTGGTATTCTTACATATTCTTTCGAGAGAAAACTCTCCAGTGCCTTCTCTTTTGAGGCTCCACGCTTACACATACACGCAACACCAAAGCTTTTTGAGTTACAACATGTTATTTAGGAAAAAGAAGATGATTTCGCACAATGCGGGATTTCCTTAAAAAGTGGTTTTCTGAAAAATATTGAAGAAAGAAAATTCTCCTGTGGGTTCTCTTTTGAGGCTACACGTTTAGACGTACACGCCACACCAAATCCTTTCAAGTTACCACGTGTTGTTTAGGAGATACAAGCTAATTTTGTACGATGCGTTATTTCTTCTCGTAAAGTGTTTTCAATACGTACTTATTTGTCTTTAATCTGCAACACTGTATTTCCTTATAACGTGGTTTTCTTACGTATTATTTCTAGGGAAAACTCTCATGTGCGTTCTCTTTGAGGCGACACGCTTAGACAAACACGCAATGCCAAAGCTTTTCGAGTTACAATGTGTTGTTTAGGAAAAACGAGATAATTTAGCACGATGCGAGATTTCCATAGAAGGTGGTTTTCTGAAAAATTTTGACGAATGAAAGTTCTCCTGTGGGTTCTCTTTTGAGGCTACACGTGTAGAGGTACGAGCCACACCAAATCTTTTCGAATTACAATGTGTTGTTTAGGACATACAAGCTAATTTTTTACGATGTGTTAATTATTCTCATAAAGTGTTTCCAATAAGTACCTATTTGTCTTTGCAACATTATATTTCCTTATAACGTGGTATTCTTACATATTCCTCCGAGAGAAAACGATCCTGTGCGTTCCATTTTGAGGCTACACACTTAGACATACAGGCAACACCAAAGCTTTTCGAGTTACAACGTGTTGTTTATGGAAAACAAGATAATTTCGCACGATGCAGGATTTCCTTAAAACGTGGTTTTCTGACAGATTTTGACGAAGGAAAATTCTCCTGTGGCTTCTCTTTTGAGGCTACACGTTTAGACGTGCATGCCACACCAAATCATTTCGAGTTACCACGTGTTGTTTAGGAGATACAAGCTAATTTTGTATGATGCGTTATTTCTTTTCGTAAAGTGTTTCCAATACGTACATATTTGTCTTTACTCTGCAACACTGTATTTCCTTATAACGTTGTATTCTTACATGTTCTTTCGAGAGAAAACTCTCCTGTGCATTCCCTTTAGAGGCTATATGCTCAGACATACACGCAACACTAAAGCTTTTCGAATTACAATGTGTTGTTTAGGAAAAACAAAATAATTTTGTACGATGCGGGATTTCCTTAAAACGTGGTTTTCTGACAAATTTTGACGAAAGAAAGTTCTCCTGTGGGTTCTCTTTTGAGGCTACACGTGTAGACGTATGAGCCACACCAACTATTTTTGAGTTACAACGTGTTGTTTAGGAGATACAAGCAAATATTGTACGATGTGTTATTTCTTCTCGTAAAGTGTTTCCAAAACGTACATATTTGTCATTACTCTGCAACACTGTATTTCCTTAAAACATGGTATTCTTACATATTCTTTCGAGGGAAAACTCTCCTGTGCATTCTCTTTTGAGGCTACACGATTAGACAAACACGCAACACCAAAGCTTTTCGAGTTAAAACATGTTGTTTAGGAAAAAGAAGATGATTTCGCACGATGCGGGATTTCCTTAAAACCTGGTTTTCTGAAAATTTTTTACGAAAGAAAATTCTCCTGTGGGTTCTCTTTTGAGGCTACATATTTAAACGTACATGCCACCAAATCTTTTCGAGTTACAACATGTTGTTTAGGAGAGACAAGCTAATATTTTATAATGCGTTAATTCTTCTCGTAACGTGTTTCCAATATGTATGTATTTGTCTTTACTCTGCAACATTGTATTTCCTTATAACGTGATATTCTTACATATTCTTTCGAGAGAAAACTATCCTGTGCGTTCCCTTTTGAGGCTAAACACTTAGACATAGAGGCAACACCATAGCTTTTCGAGTTACAACGAGTTGTTTATAAAAAACAAGATAATTTCGCACGATGCCTGATTTCCTTAAAACATGATTTTCTGACAAATTTTGACGAAAGAAAATTACTCTATGGGTTCTCTTTTGAGGCTTCACGTTTAGACATGCACGCCACACCTAATCCTTTCGAATTAACACGTGTTGTTTAGGAGATACATGCTAATTTTGTACGATGCGTTATTTCTTCTCGTAAAGTGTTTCCAATACGTACGTATTTGTCTTTACTCTGCAACACTGCATTTCCTTATAACGTGGTATTCTTGCATATTCTTTCGAGTTAAAACTATCCTGTGTGTTCCCTTTTGAGGCTACACACTGAGACATACAGGCAACACCAAAGCTTTTCGAGTTACAACGTGTTGTTTATGAAAAACAAGATAATTTCGCACGATGCGGGATTTCCTTAAAACTTGGTGTTCAGACAAATTTTGACGAAAGAAAATTCTCCTGGGTCTTCTCTTTTGAGGCTACACATTTAGGCATACGAGCCACACCAAATATTTCGAGTTACAACTTGTTGTTTAGGAGATAATAGCAAATTTTGTACGATGCATTATTTCTTCTTGTAAAGTGTTTCCAAGAAGTACTTATCTGTCTTTACTCTGCAACACTGTATTTCCTTATAACGTGGTATTCTTACATATTCTTTCGAGGGAAAACTCTCCTGTGCGTTCTCTTTTGAGGCTACATTCTTAGACATACACGCAACGCCAAATCTTTTCGAGTTACAAAGTGTTGTTTAGGAAAAACAAGATAATTTCGCACGATGCGAGATTTCCATAAAACGTGGTTTTCTGAAAAATTTTGACCACAGAAAATTCTCCTGTGGGTTCTCTTTTGTGGCTACATGTTTAGACGTACACGCCACACCAAATCTTTTCGAGTTACAACGTGTTGTTTAGGAGATACAAGGTAAACTTGTACGATGAGTTATTTCTTCTCATAAAGTGTTTCCAATAAGTACTTATTTGTCGTTACTCTGCAAAATTGTATTTCCTTATAACGTGGTATTCTTACATATTCTTTCGAGAGAAAACTCTCCTGTGCCTTCTCTTTTGAGGCTCCACGCTTACACATACAAGCTACAGCAAAGCTTTTCGAGTTACAACATGTTGTTTAGGAAAAAGAAGATGATTTCGCATAATGCGGAATTTCCTTAAAACGAGGTTTTCTGAAAAATTTTGACGAAAGAAAATTCTCCTGTGGGTTCTCTTTTGAGGCTACACATTTAGACATACAGGACACACCAAATCATGTCGAGTTACAACGTGTTGTTTAGGAGATACAAGCTAATTTTTTACGATGTGTTAATTATTCTCGTAAAATATTTCTAATACATACGCATTTGTCTTTACTCTGCAACATTGTATTTCCTTATAACGTGGTATTCTTACATATTCTTTCGATAGAAAACTATCCTGTGTGTTCCCCTTTGAGGCTACACACTTAGACATACAGGCAACACCAAAGCTTTTCGAGTTACAACGTGTTGTTTATGAAAAACTAGATAATTTCGCACGATGCGGGATTTCCATAAACGTGGTGTTCTGACACATTTTGACGAAAGAAAATTCTCCTGTGGGTTCTCTTTTGAGGCTACACGTTTAGAGGTACATGCCACACCAAATCCTTTCGAGTTACCACGTGTTGTTTAGGAGATACAAGCTAATTTTGTACGATGCGTTACTTCTTCTCGTAAAGTGTTTCCAAACGTACGTATTTGTCTTTACACTGCAACACTGTATTTCCTTATAATGTTGAATTCTTACATGTTCTTTCGAGAGAAAACTCTCCTGTGCATTCTCTTTAGAGGCTACATGCTCACTCATACACGCAACACCAAAGCTTTTCGAGTTACAACGTGTTGTTCAGGAAAAACAAGATAATTTTGCACTATGCGGGATTTCCTTAAAACGTGGTTTTCTGACAAATTTTGACGAAAGAAAGTTCTCCTGTGGGTTGTCTTTTGAGGCTACAGGTTTAGACGTACATGCCACACCAAATCTTTTCGAGGTACAACTTGTTGTTTAGGAGATACAAGCAAATTTTGTACGAAGCGTTATTTCTTCTTGTAAAGTGTTTCTGATACGTACTTAATTGTCTTTACTCTGCAACACTGTATTTCCATATAACGTGGTATTCTTACATATTCTTTTGAGGGAAAACTCTCCTGTGCGTTCTCTTTTGAGGCTACATGCTTAGACATATAGGCAACGCCAAAGCTTTTCGAGTTACAACATGTTGTTTATGAAAAACAAGATAATTTCGCACGATGCGGGATTTCCTTAAAACGTGGTTTTCTGACAAATTTTGACGAAAGAAAATTCTCCTGTGGGTTCTCTTTTGAGGCTACACGTTTAGAGGTACACGCCACACAAAATCCTTTCGAGTTACCACGTGTTGTTTAGGAGATACAGCTAATTTTGTATGATGCATTATTTCTTCTCGTAAAGTGTTTCCAATACGTACGTATTTGTCTTTACTCTGCAACACTGTATTTCCTTATAATGTTGTATTCTTACATGTTCTTTCGAGAGAAAACTCTCCTGTGCATTGTCTTTAGAGGCTACATGCTCACACATACACGCAATACCAAAGCTTTTCGAGTTACAACGTGTTGTTAGGAAAAACAAGATAATTTTTAAAGATGCGGGATTTCCTTAAAACTTGGTTTCTGACAAATTGTGACGAAAGAAAGTTCTCCTGTGGGTCGTCTTTTGAGGCTACACGTTTAGACATACATGCCACACCAAATCTTTTCGAGTTACAACTTCTTGTTTAGGAGATACAAGCAAATTTTGTACGATGCGTTATTTCTTCTTGGAAAGTTTTTCCAATACGTTCTTATTTGTCTTTAATCTGCAACACTGTATTTCCTTATAACGTGGTATTCTTACATATTCTTTCGAGGGAAAACTCTCCTGTGCGTTCTCTTTTGAGGCTACATGCTTAGACATACACGCAACGCCAAAGCTTTTCGACTTACAACGTGTTGTTTAGGAAAAACAAGATAATTTTCCACGATGCGAGATTTCCTTAAAACGTGGTTTCTGACAAATTTTGATGAAAGAAAATTCTCCTGTGGGTTCTCTTTTGAGGCTACACGTTTAGACATACACGTCACACCAAATCTTTTCGAGATACAACGTGTTGTTTAGGAGATACAAGTTAATTTTGTATGATGCGTTATTTCTTCTCGTAAAGTGTTTCCAATATGTACTTATTTGTCTTTACTCTGCAAAATTGTATTACCTTATAACGTGGTATTCTTACATATTCTTTCGAGAGAAAATGCTCCTGTGCCTTCTCTTTTGAGGCTCCACGCTTAGACATACACGCAACACTAAAGCTTTTCGAGTTGCAACATGTTTTTTAGGAAAAAGAAGATGATTTCGCACGATGCAGGATTTCCTTAAAACGTGGTTTTCTGAAAAATTATAACGAAAGAAAATTCTCCTGTGGGTTCTCTTTTGAGGCTACACGTTTAGACGTACACGCCACACCAAATCTTTTCGAGTTACAACGTGTTGTTTAAGAGATACAAACTAATTTTTTACGATGTGTTATTTCTTCTTGTAAAGTGTTTCCAATAAGTACTTATCTGTCTTTAATCTGCAACACTGTATTTCCTTATAACGTGGTATTCTTACATATTGTTTCGAGGGAAAACTCTCCTGTGCATTCTCTTTTGAGGCTACATGCTTAGACATACACGCAACGCCAAAGCTTTTCGAGTTACAAAGTGTTGTTTAGGAAAAACAAGATAATTTCGCACGATGCGAGATTTCCATAAAACGTGGTTTTCTGAAAAATTTTGACGAAAGAAAGTTCTCCTGTGGGTTCTCTTTTTAGGCTACATGTTTAGACGTACACGTCACACCAAATCTTTTCGAATTACAACGTGTTGTTTAGGAGATACAAGCCAATTTTGTACGATGCGTTATTTCTTCTCATAAAGTGTTTCCAATAAGTACTTATTTGTCTTTACTCTGCAAAATTGTATTTCCTTATAACGTAGTATTCTTACATATTCTTCCGAGAGAAAACTCTCCTGTGCCTTTTCTTTTGAGGCTACACGCTTACACATACACGCACCACCAAAGCTTTTCGAGTTACAACATGTTGTTTATTAAAAAGAAGATGATATCGCATGATGCGGGATTTCCTTAAAACGAGGTTTTCTGAAAAATTTTGACGAAAGAAAATTCTCCTGTGGGTTCTCTTTTGAGGCTACACATTTAGACGTACAGGCCACACCAAATCTTGTCGAGTTACAACGTGTTGTTTAGGAGATACAAGCTAATTTTTTACGATGTGTTAATTATTCTCATAAAGTGGTTCCAATACATACGTATTTGTCTTTACTCTGCAACATTTTATTTCGTTATAACGTGGTATTCTTACATATTCTTTCGATAGAAAACTATCCTGTGCGTTCCCCTTTGAGGCTACACACTTACACATACAGACAACACCAAAGCTTTTCGAGTTACAACGTGTTGTTTATGAAAAACAAGATAATTTCCCATGATGCGGGATTTCCTTAAAACGTGGTGTTCTGACAAATTTTGACGAAAGAAAATTCTCCTGTGGGTTCTCTTTTGAGGCTACACGTTTAGAGGTACACGCCACACCAAATCCTTTCGAGTTACCACGTGTTGTTTAGGAGATACAAGCTAATTTTGTACGATGCGTTATTTCTTCTCGTAAAGTGTTTCCAAACGTACTTATTTGTCTTTACACTGCAACACTGTATTTTCTTATAATGTTGAATTCTTACATGTTCTTTCAAAAGAAAACTCTCCTGTGAATTCTCTTTAGAGGCTACATGCTCACACATACACGCAACACCAAAGCTTTTCGAGTTACAACGTGTTGTTCAGGAAAAACAAGATAATTTTGCACTATGCGGGATTTCCTTAAAACGTGGTTTTCTGACAAATTTTGACGAAAGAAAGTTCTCCTGTGGGTTGTCTTTTGAGGCTAAAAGTTTAGACCTACGAGCCACACCAAATCTTTTCGAGGTACAACTTGTTGTTTAGGAGATACAAGCAAATTTTGTACGATGCGTTATTTCTTCTTGTAAAGTGTTTCCAATACGTACTTAATTGTCTTTACTCTGCAACACTGTATTTCCATATAACATGGTATTCTTACATATTCTTTCGAGGGAAAACTCTCCTGTGCGTTCTCTTTTGAGGCTACACGCGTAGACATATAGGCAACGCCAAAGCTTTTCGACTTACAACGTGTTGTTTATGAAAAACAAGATAATTTCGCACGATGCGGGATTTCCTTAAAACGTGGTTTTCTGACAAATTTTGACGAAAGAAAATTCTCCTGTGGGTTCTCTTTTGAGGCTACACGTTTAGAGGTACACGCCACACCAAATCCTTTCGAGTTACCACGTGTTGTTTAGGAGATACAGCTAATTTTGTACGATGCGTTATTTCTTCTCGTAAAGTGTTTCCAATACGTACGTATTTGTCTTTACTCTGCAACACTGTATTTCCTTATAATGTTGTATTCTTACATGTTCTTTCGAGAGAAAACTCTCCTGTGCATTGTCTTTAGAGGCTACATGCTCACACATACACGCAATACCAAAGCTTTTCGAGTTACAACGTGTTGTTCAGGAAAAACAAGATAATTTTTCACGATGCGGCTTACAAAATTAGCTTGTATCTCCTAAACAACACGTTGTAACTCGAAATGAATTGGTGTGGCGTGTACGTCTAAACGTGTAGCCACAAAGGAGAACCCATAGGAGAATTTTCTTTCGTCAAAATTTTTCAGAAAATCACGTTTTAAGGAAATCCCGCATCGTGCAAAATTATCTTTTTTTTCCTAAACAACACGTTGTAACTCGAAAAACTTTCGTGTTGCGTGTATGTCTAAGTGTGTAGCCTCCAAAGAGAAGGCACAGGAGAGTTTTCTCTCGAAATAATATGTAAGAATACCATGTTATAAGGATATAAAGTGTTGCAGAGTAAAGACAAATATGTACGTATTGGAAACACTTTAGGAGAAGAAATAATGCATCGTACAAAATTAGCTTGAATCTCCTAAACAACACGCTGTAACTTGAAGACATTTGGTGTGGCGTGTACATCTTAACGTGTAGCCTCAAAAGAGAACCCACAGGAGAATTTTGGTTCGTCAAAATTTGTCAGAAAACCACGTTTTAAGGAAATCCTGCATAGTGCGAAATATTCTTGTTTTTCCTAAACAACACGTCGTATCTCGAAAAGCTTTGGTGTTGCGTGTATGTCTAAGCGTGTAGCCTCAAAAGAGAACGCAGAGGAGAGTTTTCTCTCGAATGAATAAGTAAGAATACCATGTTATAAGGAATTACAGTGTTGTAGAATAAAGACAAATATGTACATATTGGAAACACTTAAACTTTACGAGAAGAAATAACGCATCGTACAAAATTAGCTTGTATCTCTTAAACAACACTTTGTAACTCGAAAAGCTTTGGTGTTGCGTGCATTTCAAAGCGTGTAGCCTCAAAAGAGAAGGCACAGGAGAGTTTTCTCTGGAAAGAAAATATAAGAATACCACGTTATAAGGAAATACAGTGTTGCAGAGTAAAGACAAATACATACATATTGGAAACACTTTATGAGAAGAAATAACGCATCGCAAAAATTAGCTTGTATCTCCTAAACAACATTTTGTAACTCGAAAAGATTTGGTGTGGCGTGTACGTCTAAACGTCTAGCCTCAAACGGGAACTCACAGGAAAATTTTCTTTTGTCAACATTTTTCAGAAAACCACGTTTTAAGGAAATCCCGCATTGTGCGAAATTATCTTGTTTTTCCTAAACAACACGTTGTAACTCGAAATGCTTTGGTGTTGCGTGTATGTCTAAGTGTGTAGCCTCAAAAGAGAACGCACAGGAGAGTTTTCTCTCGAAAGAATATGTAAGAAAACCACGTTATAAGGAATTACAGTGTTTCAGAGTAAAGACAAACATGTACGTATTGGAAACACTATACGAGAAGAAATAACGCATCATAAAAAATTAGCTTGTATCTCCTAAACAACACGTTGTAACCGAAAAGATTTGGTGTGGCATGTACGTCTAAACGTGTAGCCTCAAAAGAGAACCCACAGGAGAATTTTCTTAGGTCAAAATTTGTCAGAAAACCATGTTTTAAGGAAATCCCGCACATTATAAGGAAATACAGTGTTGCAGAGTAAAGACAAATATGTACCTATTGGAAACACTTTACAAGAAGAAATAACGCATCGTACAAAATTAGCTTGTGTCTCCTAAACAACACTTTGTAATTCGAAAAGATTTGGTTTGGCATGTACGTCTAAACGTGTAGCCTCAAAAGAGAAGCCACAGGAGAATTTTCTTTCGTTAAAATTTGTCAGAAAAGAGAACGCACAGGAGAGTTTTCTCTCGAAAGAATATATAATAATAACACGTTATAAGAAAATACAGTGCTGCAAAGTAAAGACAAATACGTACCTTTTGGAAACACTTAAACTTTACGAGAAGTAAAGCATAGTACAAAATTAGCTTGTATCTCTTAAACAACACGTTGTAACTCGAAAAGCTTTGGTGTTGCGCGCATTTATGAGCATGTAGCCTCAAAAGAGAAGGCACAGGAAGAGAGAATGCATCGCAAAAAATTAGCTCGTATCTCCTAAACAACATGTTGTTACTCGAAAAGATTTGGTGTGGCGTGTACGTCTAAACATGTAGCCTCAAAAGAGAACACACAGGAGAATTTTCTTTGGTCAAAATTTGTCAGAAAACCTCGTTTTAAGGAAATCCCGCATCGTGCGAAATTATCTTGTTTTTCCTAAACAACACGTTGTAACTCGAAAACTTTGGTGTTGCGTGTATGTCTAATCATGTAGCCTCAAAAGAGAACGCACAGGAGACTTTTCTCTCGAAAGAATATGTAAGAATACCACGTTATAAGGAAATACAGTGATGCAGAGTAAAGACAAATTAGTACGTATTGGAAACACTTTACGAGAAGAAATAATGCATCGTACAAAATTAGCTTGTATCTCCTAAACAACATGTTGTAACTCGAAAAGATTTGGTGTGGCGTGTACGTCTAAACGTGTAGCCTCAAAAGAGAACCCACAGGAGAATTGTTTTTCGATAAAATTTGTCAGAAAACCATGTTTTAAGGAAATCACTCATCGTGAGAAATTATCATGTTTTTCCTAAACAACACGTTGTAACTCGAAAAGCTTTGATGTTGCGTGTATGTCTAAGCGTGTAGCCTCAAAAGAGAACTCACAGGAGAGTTTTCTCTCGAAAGAACATGTAAGAATACCACATTATAAGGAAATACAATTTTGCAGAGTAAAGACAAATACATATGTATTTGAAACACTTTACGAGAAGAAATAACGCATCGTAAATTTTAGTTTGTATCTCCTAAACAACACATTGTAATTCGAAAAGAGTTGGTGTGGCGTGTACGTCTAAACGTGTAGCCTCAAAGGAGAACCCACAGGAGAATTTTCTTTCGTCAAAATTTGTCAGAAAACCACTTATTAAGGAAATCTCGCATCGTGCGAAACTATCTTGTTTTTCCTAAACAACACATTGTAACTCGAAAACTTTTGATGTTGCATGTATGTCTAAGCATGTAGCCTCAATAGAGAACGCACAGGAGAGATTTCTCTCGAACGAGTATGTAAGAATACCACGTTATAAGGAAATACAGTGTGGCAAATTAAAGATAAATATGTAGCTTTTGGAAACACTTAAACTTTACTAGAAGATATAAAGCATCGTAAAAAATTAGCTTGTATCTCCTAAACAACACGTTGTAACTCGAAAAGATTTGGTGTGGCGTGTACGTCTAAATGTGTAGCCTCAAATGAAAACCCACAGGAGAATTTACTTTCGTCAAAATTTGTCAGAAAACTACGTTTTAAAGAATTCCCGCATCTTGCAAAATTATCTTGTTTTTCCTAAACAACATGTTCTAACTCGAAATGCTTTGGTGTTGCGTGTATGTGTAAGCGTCTAGCCTCAAAAGAGAACGCACAGGAGAGTTTTCTCATGAAAGAATATGTACAAATACCATGTTATAAGGAAATACAATGTTGTAGAGTAAAGACAAATACGTACGTATTGGAAACACTTTAGGAGAAGAAATAACGCATCGTACAAAATTACCTTGTATCTCCTAAACAACACGTTGTAACTCGAAAAGATTTGGTGTGGCGTGTACGTCTAAGCGTGTAGCCTCAAATGAAAACCCACAGGAGAATTTTCTTTCGTCAAAATTTGTCAGAAAACCACGTTTTAAGGAATTCCCGCATCTTGCGAAATTATCTTGTTTTTCATAAACAACACGATCTAACTCGAAATGCATTGGTGTTGCGTGTATGTCTAAGCGTGTAGCCTCAAAAGAGAATGCACAGGAGAGTTTTGTCTCGAAAGAATATGTACGAATACCATGTTATAAGGAAATACAGTGTTTTAGAGGAAAGACAAATACGTACGTTTTGGAAACACTTTAGGATAAGAAATAACGCATCGTTCAAAATTAGCTTGTATCTCCTAAACAGCACGTTGTAACTCGAAAATCTTTGGTGTAGCGTGTATGTCTAAGCGTGTAGCCTCAAAAGAGAATGCACAGGAGAGTTTTCTCTCGAAAAAATATGTAAGAATACCACGTCATAAGGATATACAGTGTTGCAAAGTAAAGAAAAATACGTACCTTTTGGAAACACTTAAACGTTACGAGAAGAAATAATGCATCATTGAAAATTAGCTTGTATCTCCTAAACAATACGTTGTAACTCGAGAAGATTTGGTGTTGCGTGTATGACTAAGCATGTAGCCTCAAAAGAGAGCGCACAGGAGAGTTTTCTCTCGAAAGAATATGTAAGAATACCACGTTATAAGGAAATACAGTGTTGCAGAGTAAAGAAAAATACGTGCATATTGGAAAAACTTTACGAGAAGAAATAACGCATCCTACAAAATTAGCTTGTATCTCCTAAACAACACCTTGTAACTCGAAAGGATTTGGTGTGGCGTGTACGTCAAACGTGTAGCCTCAAAAGAGAACCCACAAGAGAATTTTCTTTGGTCAAAATTTGTCAGAAAACCACGTTTTAAGGAAATCCCGCATCGTGCGAAATTATCTGGTTTTTCCTAAACAACACGTTTTAACTCGAAAAGCTTTGGTGTTGCGTGTATGTCTAAGTGTTTAGCCTAAAAAGAGAACGCACAGGAGAGTTTTCTCTCGAAAGAATATGTAAGAATTCCACGTTATAAGGAAATACAGTGTTGCAGAGTAAAGAAAAATACGTACGTATTGGAAAAACTTTACGAGAAGAAATAACGCATCCTACAAAATTAGCTTGTATCTCCTAAACAACACCTTGTAACTCGAAAGGATTTGGTGTGGCGTGTACGTCAAACGTGTAGCCTCAAAAGAGAACCCACAGGAGAATTTTCTTTGGTCAAAATTTGTCAGAAAATCACGTTTTAAGGAAATCCCTCATCGTGCGAAATTATATTGTTTTTCCTAAACAATACTTGGTAACTCGTAAAGCTTTGGTGTTGCGTGTATGTCTAAGAGTGTAGCTTCAAAAGAGAACGCACAGGAGAGTTTTCTCTCGAAAGAATACCATGTTATAAGGAAATACAGTGTTGCAGAGTAAAGATCAATAGGTAGTTATTGTAAATACTTTACGAGAAAAAATAACGCATGGTACAAAATTAGCTTGTATCTCTTAAACAACACGTTGTAATTCGAAAATATTTGGTGTGGCGTGTATGTCTAAATGTGTAGCCTCAAAAGAGAACCCACAGGAGAATTTTCTTTCGTCAAAATTTTTCAGAAAACCACGTTTTAAGGTAATCCCTCATCGTGCGAAATTATCTTGTTTTTCCTAAACAGCCCAATGTAACTCGAAAAGCTTTGGTGTTGCGTGTATGTCTAAGCATGTAGCATCAAAAGAGAACGCACAGGAGAGTATTCTCTCGAAAGAATATGTAAGAATACCACGTTATAAGGAAATACAGTGTTGCAGAGTAAAGAAAAATACGTACGTATTGGAAAAACTTTATGAGAAGAAATAACGCATCGAACAAAATTAGCTAGTATCTCGTAAACAACACCTTGTAACTCGAAAGGATTTGGTGTGGCGTGTACGTCTAAATGTGTAGCCTCAAAAGAGAACCCAAAGGAGAATTTTCTTTGGTCAAAATTTGACAGAAAACCACGTTTTAAGGAAATCCCGCATCGTGCGAAATTATCTTGTTTTTCCTAAACAACACGTTGTAACTCGAAAAGCTTTGGTGTTGCGTGTATGTCTAAGCGTGTAGCCTCAAAAGAGAATGCACAGGAGAGTTTTCTCTCGAAAGAATATGTAAGAATACCACGTTATAAGGAAATACCGTGTTGAAGAGTAAAGATAAATAGGTAGTTATTGTAAATACTTTACGAGAAGAAATGACGCATGGTACAAAATTAGATTGTATCTCCTAAACAACACGTTGGAATTCGAAAATATTTGGTGTGGCATGTACGTCTAAACGTGTAGCCTCAAAAGAGGACCGACAGGAGAATTTTCTTTCGTCAAAATTTTTCAGAAATCACGTTTTAATGAAATCCCTCATTGTGCGAAATTATCTTGTTTTTCCTAAACAACACGTTGTAACTCGAAAAGCTTTGGTGTTGCCTGTATGTCTAAGCGTGTAGCCTCAAAAGACAATGCACAGGAGAGTTTTCTCTCGAAAGAATATGTAAGAATACAATGTTATAAGGAAATACAGTGTTGCAGAGTAAAGACAAATATGTACGTATTGGAAACACTTTATGAGAAGAAATAAAGCATCGTAAAAATTAAGCTTTTATCTCCTAAACAACACTTTGTAACTCGAAAGATTTGGTGTGGCGTGTACGTCTAAACGTGTAGCCTCAAAAGAGAACCCACAGGAGAATTTTCTTTCCTCAAAATTTGTCAGAAAACCATGTATTAAGGAAATCCCGTATCGTGCAAAATTATCTTGTTTTTCCTAAACAACACATTGTAACTCGAAAAGCTTTGGTGTTGCGTGTACGTCTATGCGTGTAGCCTCAAAAGAGAATGCACAGGAGAGTTTTCTCTCGAAAGAATATGTAAGAATACCACGTTATAAGTAAATACAGTGTTGCAGAGTAAAGATAAATAGGTAGTTATTGTAAATACTTTACGAGAAGAAATAACGCATATTACAAAAGAGTTTTCTCTCGAAAGAATATGTAAGACTACCAAGTTATAAGGAAATACAGTGTTGCAGAATAAAGACAAATATGTACACATAGAAAACACTTTATGAGAAGAAATAACGCATCGTACAAAATTAGCTTGCATCTCCTAAACAACACGTTGTAACTCGAAAATATTTGTTGTGGTGTGTACGTCTAAACGTGTAGCCTCAAAAAAGAACCCACAGGAGAATTTTCTTCCGTCAAAATTTGTCTGAAAAACATTTTCTAAGGAAATCACGCATCGTGCGAAATTATCTTGTTTTTCCTAAACTACACGTTGCAACTTGAAAAGCTTTGGTGTTGCGTGTATGTCTAAGCATGTAGCCTCAAAAGAGAGCGCACAGGAGAGTTTTCTCTCGAAAGAATATGTAAGAAAACCACATTATAAGGAAATACAGTGTTGCAGAGTAAAGAAAAATACGTACGTATTGGAAAAACTTTACGAGAAGAAATAACGCATTTGTACAAAATTAGCTTGTATCTCCTAAACAACACCTTGTAACTCGAAAAGATTTTGTTTGGCATGTAAGTCTAAAGGTGTAGCCTCAAAAGAGAAGCCACCGGAGAATTTTCTTTGGTCAAAATTTGTCAGCAAGCCACGTTTTAAGGAAATCCCGCATCGTGCGAAATTATCTTGTTTTTCCTAAACAACACGTTGTAACTCGAAAAGCTTTGGTGTTGCGTGTATGTCTAAGCATGTAGCCTCAAAAGAGAATGCACAGGAGAGTTTTCTCTCGAAAGAATATGTAAGAATACCACGGTATAAGGAAATACAGTGTTGCAGAGTAATGACAAATACTTACGTATTGGAAACACGTTACGAGAAGAAATAACGCATGGTACAAAATTAGCTTGTACCTCCTAAACAACTCGTTGTAACTCGAAAAGATTTGATGTGACGTTTGCATCTAAACGTGTAGCCTCAAAAGGGAACCCACAGGAGAATTTTCTTTCTTCAAAATTTTTCAGAATACCATGTTTTACGGAAATCCCACATCATGCGAAATTATCTTGTTTTTCCTAAACAACACGTTGTAACTCGAAAAGCTTTGGTGTTGCGTGTATGTCTAAGCTTGTAGCCTCAAAGGAGAACGCACAGGACAGTTTCCTGCGAAAGAATATGTAAGAATACCACGTTATGAGGAAATACAGTGTTGCAGAGTAAAGAGAAATACCTACGCATTGGAAACACTTTACAATAAGAAATAGTGCATTGTTAAAATTAGCTTGTATCTCCTAAACAACACGTTGTAACTCGAAAAGATTTGGTGTGGCGTGCATTTCTAAACGTGTAGCCTCAAAAGAGAACCCACAGGAGAATTTTCTTTGGTCAAAATTTGTCAGAAAACCAGGTTTTATGGAAATCCTGAAAAATTTTGACGAAAGAAAATTCTCCTATGGGTTCTCTTATGAGGCTACACGTTTAGACGTACACGCCACACCAATTCCTTTCGAGTTACAACGTGTTGTTTAGGAGATAGAAGCTAATTTTGTATGATGCGTTATTTCTTCTCGTAAAGTGTTTCCAATACGTATGTATTTGTCTTTACTCTGCAACATTGTATTTCCTTTTAACTTGGTGTTCTTACATATTCTTTCAAGAGAAAACTATCCTGTGCCTTCTTTTTTGAGGCTACACACTTAGACATATGCGCAACACCAAAGTTTTTTGAGTTGCAACATGTGGTTTAGGAAAAACCAGATAATTTCGCAAGATGTGGGATTTCCTTAAAACGTGATTGTCTGAAAAATTTTGAGGAAAGAAAATTCTCCTATGGGTTCTCTTTTGAGGCTACACGTTTAGACGTACACGCCACACCAAATCTTTCCGAGTTACAACGTGTTGTTTAGGAGATACAAGCTAATTTTGTACGATGCGCTATTTCTTCTCGTAAAGTGTTTCCAATACATATGTATTTGTCTTTACTCCGCAAAACTGTATTTCCTTATAATGTGGTATTCTTATATATTCGTTCGAGAGAAAACTCTCCTGTGCCTTCTCTTTTGAGGCTACACACTTAGGCATACACGCAACACGAAAGCTTTTCGAGTAACAACGTGTTGTTTAGGAAAAACAAGATAATTTCGCACGATGCGGGATTTCCTTAAAACGTGATTTTCTGAAAAATTTTGACGAAAGAAAATTCTCCTATGGGTTCTCTTTTGAGGCTACATGTTTAGACGTACACGCCACACCAAATCTTTTCGAGTTACAACGTGTTGTTTAGGAGATACAAGCTAATTTTGTACGATGCGTTATTTCTTCTCGTAAAGTGTTTCCAATAGGTACGTATTTGTCTTTACTCTGCAACACTGTATTTCCTATTAACGTGGTATTCTTCCATATTCTTTCGAGAGAAAACTCTCCTGTGCCTTCTCTTTTGAGGTTACACACTTAGACATACACGCAACACGAAAGCTTTTCGAGTTACAAGGTGTTGTTTAGGAAAATCAAGATAATTTCGCACGATGCGGGATTTCCTTAAAATGTGATTTTCTGAAAAATTTTGACGAAAGAAAATTCTCCTATAAGTTCTCTTTTGAGGCTACACGTTTAGACGTACACGCCACACCAAATCTTTTCGAGTTACAACGTGTTGTTTAGAAGATACAAGCAAATATTTTATGATGCGTTATTTCTTCTCGTAAACTGTTTCCAATACGTACGTATTTGTCTTTACTCTGCAACACTGTATTTCCTTATAACGTGGTATTCTTACATATTCTTTCGAGAGAAAACTCTCCTGTGTGTTCTCTTTGAGGCTACATGCTTAGACATACACGCAACACCAAAGATTTTCGAGTTACAACGTGTTGTTTAGGAAAAACAAGATAATTTCGCACGATATGGGATTTCGTTAAAACCTGGTTTTCTGACAAATTTTGACGAAAGAAAATTCTCCTGTGGGTTCTCTTTTGAGGCTACACATTTAGAGGAATATGCCACACCAAATCTTTTCGAGTTACAACGTGTTGTTTTGGAGATACAAGCTAATTTTGTAAGATACGTTATTTCTTCTCCTAAAGTGTTTCCAATACATACGTATTTGTCTTTATTCTGCAACACTGTATTTCCTTATAACGTGGTATTCTTGCATATTATTTTGAGAGAAAACTCTCCTGTGCCTTCTCTTTTGAGGCTACATGCTTAGACATACACGAAACACCAAAGCTTTTCGAGTTACAACGTGTTGTTTAGGAAAAACAAGATAATTTCGCATGATGCGGGATTTCCTTAAAACGTGGTTTTCTGACAAATTTTGACGAAAGAAATTTCTCCTGTGGGTTCTCTTTTGAGGCTACATGTTTAGACGTACACACCACGCCAAATATTTTCGAGTTACAACGTGTTCTTTAGGAGAAACAAGCTAATTTTGTACGATGCATTATTTCTTCTCGTAAAGTGTTTCCAATACGTACGTATTTGTCTTTATTTTGCAACACTGTATTTCCTTATAACGTGGTATTCTTATATATTCTTTCGAGAGAAAACTCTCCTGTGCATTCTCTTTTGAGGCTACTGCTTAGACATACACGAACACCAAAGCTTTTTGAGTTACAACGTGTTGTTTAGGAAAAACAAGATAAATTCGCACGATGAGGGATTTCCTTAAAACGTGGTTTTCTGACAAATTTTGAAGAAAGAAAATTCTCCTGTGGGTTCTCTTTTGAGGCTACACTTTTAAACGCACACGCCACACCAAATATTATCGAATTACAACGTGTTGTTTAGGAGATACAAGCTAATTTTGTACCATGCGTCATTTCTTCTCCTATAGTATTTACAATTACTACCTATTTATCTTTACTCTGCAACACTGTATTTCCTTATTACGTGGTATTCCTACATATTCTTTCGAGAGAAAACTCTCCTGTGTCCTCTTTTGAGGCTACACGCTTAGACATACACGCAACACCAAAGCTTTTCGAGTTACAACGTGTAGTTTAGGAAAAACAAGGTAATTTCTCACGATGAGGTATTTCCTTAGAACATGGTTTTCTGACAAATTTTGACGAAAGAAAATTCTCTTCTGGGTTCTCTTTTGAGGCTACACGTTTAGACGTACACGCCACACAAAATCTTTTCGAATTACAACGTGTTAGTTAGGAGATACAAGCTAATTTTGTACGATGCGTTATTTCTTCTCGTAAAGTGTTTCCAATACGTACGTATTTGTCTTTATGCTGCAACACTGTATTTCCTTATAACGTGGTATTCTTACATATTCTTTCGACAGAAACTCTCCTGTGAATTCTCTTTTGAGGCCACACGCATAGACATACATGCAACACCAAAGCTTTTCGAATTACAACGTGTTGTTTAGGAGAAACAAGATAATTTCGCAGGATGCAGGATTTCCTTAAAACGTGGTTTTCTCACAAATTTTGACGAAAGAAAATTCTCCTGTTCGTTGTCTTTGAGGCTACACTTTTAGACGTACACGCCAAACCAAATCTTTTCGAGTTACCACTTGTTGTTTAGGAGATACAAGTTAATAATTTATGATGCGTTATTTCTTCTCGTAAAGTGTTTCCAATATGTACGTTTTTGTCTTTACTCTGCAACACTGTATTTCCTTATAACGTGGTATTCTTACATGTTCTTCCGAGAGAAAACTCTCCTGTGCATTCTCTTTTGAGGCTACACGCTTAGACATACACGCAACACCAAAGCTTTTTGAGTTACAACGTGTTGTTTAGGAAAAACAAATAATTTCGCACGATGCGGGATTTCCTTAAAACGTGGTTTTCTGAAAAATTTTGACGAAAGAAAATTCTCCTGTTGGTTCTCTTTTGAGGCTACAAGTTTAGACTTACATGCCAAACCAAATCTTTTCGAGTTACAACGTGTTGTTTAGGAGATAAAAGCTAATTTTTAATAATGCATTATTTCTTCTCGTAAAGTGTTCCCAATATGTACGTATTTGTCTTTACTCTGCAAAATTGTATTTCCTAATAGCGTGGTGTTCTTACATATTCTTTCGAGAGAAAACTCTCCTGTGCCTTCTCTTTTAAGGCTCCACGTTTAGACATACACGCAACACTAAAGTTTTTCGAGTTACAACATGTTGTTTAGGAAAAAGAAGATGATTTCGCACGATGCAGGATTTCCTTAAAACGTGGTTTTCTCAAAAATTTTGAAGAAAGAAAATTCTCCTGTGGGTTCTCTTTTGAGGCTACACGTTTAGACATACACGCCACACCAGATCTTTTTGAGTTACAACGTTTTGTTTAGGAGATACATGTTAATTTTTTACTATGCGTTAATTCTTCTAGTAAAGTGTTTCCAATACGTACGTGTTTATCTTTACTCTGCAACACTGTATTTCCTTATAACGTGGTATTCTTACATATTCTTTCGAGAGAAAACTCTCCTTTGCGTTCTCTGTTGAGGCTACACGCTTAGACATACATGCAACACCAAAGCTTTTCGAGTTACAACGAGTTGTTTAGGAAAAACAAGATAATTTCGCACGATGCGAGATTTCCTTAAAACGTGGTTTCTGACAAATTTTGATGAAAGAAAACTCTCCTGTGGGTTCTCTTTTGAGGGTACACGTTTAGACATACACGTCACACCAAATGTTTTCGAGTAACAACGTGTTGATTAGGAGATACAAGCTAATTTTGTAAGATGCGTTATTTCTTCTCGTAAAGTGTTTCCAATATGTACTTATTTGTCTTTACTCATCAAAATTTTATTTCCTTATAACGTGGTATTCTTACATATTCTTTCAAGAGAAAACTCTCCTGTGCCTTCTCTTTTGAGGCTCCACGCTTAGACATACACGCAACACCAAAGCTTTTCGAGTTACAACTTGTTGTTTAGGAAAAAGAAGATGATTTCGCACGATGCGGGATTTCCTTAAAACGTGGTTTTCTGAAAAATTTTAACGAAAGAAAATTCTCCTGTGGGTTCTCTTTTGAAGCTACACATTTAGACGTACACGCCGCACCAAATCTTTTCGAGTTACAACGTGTTGTTTAGGAGATACAAGCTAATTTTGTACGATGCGTTATTTCTTCTCCTAAAGTTTTCCAATACGTACATATTTTTCTTTACTCTGCAACACTGTATTTCCTTATAACTTGGCATTCTTACATATTCTTTTGAGAGAAAACTATCCTGTGCGTTCCCTTTGAGGCTACACACTTAGACATACAGGCATCACCAAAGCTTTTCGAGTTACAACGTGTTGTTTATGAAAATCAAGATTATTTCGCACGATGCGTGATTTCCTTAAAATGTGGTTTTCTCACAAATTTTGACGAAAGAAAATTATCCTGTGGGTTCTCTTTTGAGGTTACACGTTTAGACGTACATGCCACACCAAATCCTTTCGAGTTACCACGTGTTGTTT
The DNA here is from genome assembly GCF_947179515.1 of Apodemus sylvaticus. Classification (NCBI taxonomy): domain Eukaryota; kingdom Metazoa; phylum Chordata; class Mammalia; order Rodentia; family Muridae; genus Apodemus; species Apodemus sylvaticus. The sequence goes on along the minus strand of NW_026263075.1, from coordinate 606,607 downwards.
AGGAGATACAAGCTAATTTTTTATGATGCGTTATTTCTTCTCGTAAAGTGTTTCCAATACGTACTTATTTCTCGTTACTCTGCAACATTGTATTTCCCTATAACGTGGTATTCTTACATATTCTTTCGAGGGAAAACTCTCCTGTGTGTTCTCTTTTGAGGCTACATGCTTAGGCATACACGCAACGCCAAAGCTTTTCGAGTTACAACGTTTTGTTTAGGAAAAACAAGATAATTTCGCACGATGCGAGATTTCCATAAAACGTGGTTTTCTGAAAAATTTTGACCAAAGAAAGTTCTCCTATGCATTCTCTTTTGAGGCTACACGTGTAGTCGTACGAGCCAAAACAAATCTTTTCGAGTTACAACGTGTTGTTTAGAAGATACAAGCTAATTTTTTACGATGCATTATTTCTTCTTTTAAAGTGTTTCCAATACGTACGTATTTGTCTTTACTCTGCAACACTGTATTTCCTTATAACGTGGTATTCTTACATATTCTTTCGAGAGAAAACTCTCCTGTGCGTTCTCTTGTGAGGCAACACGCTTAGACATGCACGCAACAGCAAAGCTTTTCGAGATACAACATGTTGTTTAGGAAAAACAAGGTAATTTCGCACGATGCAAGATTTCCTTAAAACGTGGTTTCTGACAAATTTTGATGAAAGAAAATTCTCCTGTGTGTTCTCTTTTGAGGCTACACGTTTAGACGCACACGCCACACCAAATATTTTCGAGTTACAACGTGTTGTTTAGGAGATACAAGCTAATTTTTTATGATGCGTTGTTTCTTCTCCTAAAGTGTTTCCAATACATACGTACTTGTCTTTACTCTGCAACACTGTAGTTCCTATTTACGTGGTATTCTTACATATCCTTTTGAGAGAAAACTCTCCGTTGCCTTCTCTTTTGAGGCTACACGCTAAGTCTTACACGAAACACCAAAGGTTTTCGAGTTACAACGTGTTGTTTAGGAATAACCAGATAATTTCGCATGATGCGGGATTTCCTTAAACCGTGGTTTTCTGACAAATTTTGACGCAAGAAAATTCTCCTGTGGGTTCTCTTTTGAGGCTACACGTTTAGAAGTACACGCCACACCAAATCATTTCTAGTTACAACGTGCTGTTAAGAGATACAAGCTAATTTTGTACGATGCATCATTTCTTCTCGTAAAGTTTAAGTGTTTCCAATATGTATGGATTTGTCTTTATTCTGCAACACTGTATTTCCTTATAACGTGGTATTGTTACATATTGTTTCCAGAGAAAACTCTCCTGTGCCTTCTCTTTTGAGGCTACACGCATAGACATACACGCAACACCAAAGCTTTTCGAGTTACAACGTGTTGTTTAGGAAAAACAAGATTTTTCGCACGATGCGTGATTTCCTTAAAACGTGGTTTTGTGACAAATTTTGACGAAAGAAAATTTTCCTGTGGGTACTCTTATGAGGCTACACCTTTAGACGTACACGCCACACCAAATGTTTTCGAGTTACAATGTGTTGTTTAGGAGATACAAGCTAATTTTTTTTACTATGCGTTATTTCTCCTCGTAAAGTGTTTCCAATAAGTACATATTTGTCTTTACTCTGCAACCACTATATTTCCTTATATTGTGGTATTCTTACATATTCTTTCGAGAGAAAACTCTCCAGTGCATTCTCTTTTGAGGCTACATGCTTAGACATACACGCAACACCAAAGCTTTTTCTAGTAACGACTTGTTGTTTAGGAAAAACAAGATAAATTTCGCCACGATGCGGGATTTCCTTAAAACGTGGTTTTCTGAAAAATTTTGACGAAAGAAAATTCTCCTGGGGGTTCTCTTTTAAGGCTACACATTTAGACGTACACGCCACACCAAATCTTTTCGAGTTACAAACGTGCTGTTTAGGAGATACAAGCTAATTTTGTATGATAAGTTATTTCTTCTCGTAAAGTTTAAGTTGTTTCCAATACGTACGTATTTGTCTTTAGTCTGCAACACTGTATTTCATTATAACGTGGTATTCTTACCTATTCTTTTGAGAGAAAACTCTCCTGTGCCTTCTCTTTTGAGGGTACACGCTTAGACATACACGCAACATCAAAGCTTTTCGAGTTACGATGTGTTGTTTTGGAAACACAAGATAATTTCGCACGATGCGGGATTTCCTTAAAAAATTGTTTTCTGACAAATTTTGACGAAAGAAAATTCTCCTGTGGGTTCTCTTTTGAGGCTACACGTTTAGACATACACGCCATGCCCAAATCATTTCGAGTTACAACGTGTTGTTTAGGAGATACAAGCTAATTTTGTTTGATGCGTTATTTCTTCTCGTAAAGTGTTTCCAATACGTACATATTTTTCTTGACTCTGCAACACTGTATTTCCTAATAACGTGGTATGCCTTACATATTCTTTCGAGAGAAAACAACTCCTGTGCATTCTCCTTTGAGGCTACACGCTTAGACATACACTAAACACCAAAGCTTTTCGAGTTACAACGTGTTCTTTAGGAAAAACAAGATAATTTCGCACGATGCGGGATTTCCTTAAAACGTGGTTTTCTGAAAAAAAATTGACGAAAGAAAATTCTCCTGTGGGTTCTCTTTTCAGGCTACATGTTTAGACGTACACGCCATACGAAATCTTTTCGAGTTACAACGTGTAATTTAGGAGATACAACGTAATTTTGTACGATGCGTTCTTCTTGTAAAGTGTTTCGAATACGTACGTATTGTCTTTACTCTGCAACACTGTATTTCCATATAACGTGATATTCTTACGTATTCTTTCGAGAGAAAACTCTCCTGTGCCTTCTCTTTTGAGGCTACACGCTTAGACATACATGCAACACCAAAGCTTTTCGAGTTACAAAGTGTTCTTTAGGAAAAACAAGATAATTTCGCACAATGCGGGATTTCCTTAAAACGTGGTTTTCTGACCAATTTTGACTAAAGAATATTCTCCTGTGGGTTCTCCTTTGAGGCTACACGTTTAGACATACAAGCCACATCAAATCTTTCTGAGTTTACAATGTGTTGTTTAGGAGATACAAGCTAATTTTGTATGATACGTTATTTCTTCTTGTAAAGTGTTTCCAATACGTATGTATTTGCTTTATTCTGCAACACTGTACTTCCTTATAACGTGGTATTCTTACATATTCTTTCGAGAGAAAACTCTCCTGTGCGTTCTCTTTGGGGCTACAAGCTTAGACAGATACAAGCTAATTTTGTATGATGCATTATTTCTTCTCATAAAGTTTAAGTGTTTCCAATATGTATGTATTTGTCTTTACTCTGCAACACTGTATTTCCTTATAACGTGGTATTCTTACATATTCTTTCGAGAGAAAACTCTCCTGTGCATTCCCTTTTGTGGCTACATGCTTAGACATACATGCAACACCAAAGCTTTTCGAGTTACAACGTGTTGTTTAGGAAAAACAAGATAATTTCGCACGATGCGGGATTTCCTTAAAACGTGGTTTTCTGAAAAAATTTTGACGAAAGAAAATACTCCTGTGGGTTCTCTTTTGAGGCTACACGTTTATACGTACACCCCACACCAAATCTTTTCGAGTTATAACGTGTAGTTTAGGAGATACAAGCTAATTTTGTACGATGCATTATTTCTTCTTCTAAAGTGTTTCCAATACATAGGTATTTGTCTTTACTCTGCAACACTGTATTTCCTTATAACGTGGTATTCTTACATATTCTTTAGAGAGAAAACTCTCCTGTGCCTTCTCTTTTGAGGCTACATGCTTAGACATACACGCAACACCAAAGCTTTTCGAGTTACGACGTGTTGTTTAGGAAAAACAAGATAATTTCGCATGATGTGGGATTTCCTTAAAACGTGGTTTACTGACCAATTTTGACGAAAGAAAATTCTCCTGTGGGTTCTCATTTGAGGCTACACGTTTAGACGTACACGCCACACCAAATCTTTTCAAGTTAATACGTGTTGTTTTGGAGATACAAGCTAATTTTGTACGATGCGTTATTTCTTCTCGTAAAGTGTTTCCAATATGTACTTTTTGTCTTTACTCTGCAACACTGTATTTCCTTATAACGTGGTATTCTTACATATTCTTTGGAGAGAAAACTCTCCTGTGCATTCCCTTTTGTGGCTACATGCTTAGACATACATGCAACACCAAAGCTTTTCGAGTTACAACGTGTTGTTTAGGAAAAACAAGATAATTTCGCACGATGCGGGATTTCCTTAAAACGTGGTTTTCTGACAAATTTTGACCTAAGAATATTCTCCTGTGGGTTCTTTTTTGAGGCTACACTTTTAGACGTACAAGCCACATCAAATCTTTCCGAGTTACAACGTGTTGTTTAGGAGGTACAAGCTAATTTTGTACGATGCATTATTTCTTCTCATAAAGTTTAAGTGTTTCCAATATGTACGTATTTGTCTTTTCTCTGCAACACTGTATATCCTTATAAGGTGGTATTCTTACATATTCGTTCGAGAGAAAACTCTCCTGTGCCTTCTCCTTTGAGGCTACATGATTAGACATACACACAAAACCAAAGCTTTTCGAGTTACGAAGTGTTGTTTAGGAAAAACAAGATAATTTCGAATGATGCAGTATTTCCTTAAAATGTGGTTTTCTAACAAATTTTGACGAAAGAAAATTCTCCTGTGGGTTCTCTTTTGAGGCTACACGTTTAGACGTACACGCCACACCAAATCATTTTGAGTTAAAACGTGTTGTTTAGGAGATACAAGCTTGTACGAAGCATTATTTCTTCTCGTAAAATGTTTCCAATATATACGTATTTGTCTTTAATCTGCAACACTGTATTTCCTTATAACATGGTATTCTTACATATTCTTTCGAGAGAAAACTCTCCTGTGCCTTCTCTTTTGAGGCTACACGCTTAGACATACACGCAACACCAAAGATTTTCGAGTCAGGACGTTTTGTTTAGGAAAAAATAGATAATTTCGCACAATGCCGGATTTCCTTAAAATGTGGTTGTCTGAAAAATTTTGACGAAAGAAAATTCTACTGTGGGTTCTCTTTTGAGGCTACACGTTTAGACGCACATGCCACACCAAATCTTTTCGAGTTACAACGTGTTGTTTAGGAGATACAAGCTAATTTTGTACGATAAGTTATTTCTTCTCGTAAAGTTTAAGTGTTTCCAATATGTACGTATTTGTCTTTACTCTGCAACACTGTATTTCCTTATAACGTGGTATTCTTACATATCCTTTCGAGAGAAAACTCTCCTGTGCCTTCTCTTTTGATGCTACACGCTTAGAAATACACGCAACACCAAAGCTTTTCAAGTTACAACGTGTTGTTTAGGAAAAACAAGATAATTTCGCACGATGCGGGATTTCCTTAAAATGTGGTTTTCTGACAAATATTGACGAAAGAAAATTCTCCTATGGGTTCTCTTTTGAGGCTACACGTTTTGTCATATATGCCGCACCAAATCCTTTCGAGTTACAACGTGTTGTTTAGGAGATACAAGCTATTTTTTACGATGTGTTATTATTTCTCATAAAGTTTAAGTTTTTCCATTATGTACTTATTTGTCTTTACTCTGCAACACTTTATTTCCTTATAACGTGGTATTCTTACATATTCTTTTGAGAGAAAACTCTCCATTGCCGTCTCTTTTGAGGCTACACGCTAAGACTTACACGCAACACCAAAGCTTTTCGAGTTACAACGTGTTGTTTAGGAAAAACAAGATAATTACACACGATGCGGGATTTCCTTAAAACGTGGTTTTCTGACAAATTTTGAGGAAAGAAAATTCTCTTGTGGGTTCTCTTTTGAGGCTACACGTTTAGATATACACGCCACACCAAATCTTTTCAAGTTACAACGTGCTGTTTAGGAGATACAAGCTAATTTTATATGATGCATCATTTCTTCTCGTAAAGTTTAAGTGTTTCCAATAAGTGCTTATTTGTCTTTACTCTGCAACACTGTATTTCCTTATAACGTGGTATTCTTACATATTCTTTCGATAGAAAACTCTCCATTGCCGTCTCTTTTGAGGCTACACGCCTAGACATACACGCAACACCAAAGCTTTTCGAGTTACGATGTGTTGTTTAGAAAAAACAAGATATTTTCGAATGATGCGGGATTTCCTTATAACATGGTTTTCTGACAAATTTTGACGAAGAAAATTCTCCTGAGGGTTCTCTTTTAAGGCTACATGTTTAGTTGTAAACGCCACACCAAATCATTTCGAGTTACAACGTGTTGTTTAGGAGATATAAGCTAATTTTGTATGATGCTTTATTTCTTCTCTAATGTTTAAGTGTTTCCAATACGTACGTAATTGTCTTTACTCTGCAACACTGTATTTCCTTATAACGTGGTATTCTTACATATTGTTTCGAGAGAAAACTCTCCTGTGCCTTCTCTTTTGAGGCTACACGCTTAGACATACACGCAACACCAAAGCTTTATGCGTTAAGATGAGTTGTTTAGGAAAAAGATAATTTTGCAAGATGCGGGATTTCCTTAAAACATGGTTTTCTGACAAATTTTCACAAAGAAAATTCTCCTGTGGGTTCTCTTTTGAGGCTACACGTTTAGACTTACACGCCACACCAAATCTTTTCGAGTTA